>NW_025933076.1:0-91008 GCF_000764305.2 Hyalella azteca
AGAGATGAACTGGCCTTTCACACTGACAACCCTACTAAGAGATGATTTTCCAGCTGAGAAACTAGTTACCTTTCTGTCAAAGACGGACATCATCGTCAAGCTCTAAAGAACAATACCACAAGCTCTGACCAAAGCACCAGATGCCCAAGAAGGCTGGTGCTAAAAATTCAAAGAGATTCAACGAGAGAGAGTCGCAGCTGAACTTGATACAAACTACAAAGGCCTGATGGAGGAGGCAACTTTTGCAGAAATGTTCAGCATGCAATAATAAAAGCAACAGTAATCTATTTAAAACAGACAAATCGCCTGGCTTCTCTGTAATGCACAAGTAACATCTTGGTTTGAGCTCAGATCCAAAAGCTATAAGCCATCCATTGAATAAGATCTCAAAGAACCAATGAAATAATACTGAAAGTTCCCAAGTAAATCCTGCTGAGTCCAGGTGTAACAAGTGGTCATTGGGCAGCTACTTCCTCACCTTCAAGCTGCTAACAACAACAACAAAGGCCTGACGTCTGAAGATCTTTTTCAGTGTCTGTGTCACCACGCTCCAAATCCAAATTGAACGGCTGGCCTATAGTGAGGTAATTAATCTTTGCACCTATAACCGGCTACCACGACCACTAAATCCAAATTGACAACTTGTCTCCAACATGGCAACATACTGACGACTGTCATCACCAAGCCATGGGCCATGGTAAGCTATCATGACTCGCGTCATTGTCGCGATGTCAATTGATCGTATAGTCCCATGGTTGAACTATATAGTTCAACCTTGGTAGAAACTATTGTTGAACTATATAGTTCAACCATAGTTTCTGCTAGTTCAACCATCAAACCATGGTATAGTCCTATCCTATCTCCTAGCCCTAGACTCCTATGGCGTTAACGAAAATATAGCATGGCCGCACCTACCTAGAGCCTGAGTAGAGGCTAGTTATCTTCACACACCATGGGCCATGGGCTAAGGCTAGATGGAAATGAATCAAGCCATAAAAAGTACAAGAATTGGACACTGGACATGGGCCTAGCTATTTCTTCAATCTTCAGTGCCGACACTTCTATTCTATTCTGAGAGTTCCAAAACTTAAAACTACCCAAGCTCTCGGTAGAATTTACGCTTTCCCTTTACCACGTTTTACTGTGTTTGAATGTTAGATTGATTCAGACCAGTGGAATACTAAAGCCAGTTAAAGTAATTTTTGTGCCAAGTCATCTTCTTCATGGGTTGTTATTGACCAAGGCAGATTTGTTTTTCTGACCTAGTGCCTTTTGCTGACTAACCTGCTGCATTAAATGAACCTGCTTTCTGGCTATGCTGATATCAAGACTGACCTGTTGCTGAACTGCTGATAATGCTTTTCTTGGCTCTTTAAATAGGTGAGTAAAGGGAATACTCTTGCCACGCATCTCAGTCCTAAATTTTAATTATTGAATGTTATCAGTAAATGTTTGTACATATAATCAATCATCCCTTAAAGTTGTTTTACAGTTTTGCATTAGGTAGATCAATTTGTTCTTATGTGTTCCTAGTGTACTTATGTGTTTCAACTTCCAAGTGTTATTGTTGGATAGGTTTTATGTGTTCTTGTTCCTGCACTTTTGCAGAGCGGCCAATGTGGGGCATATTCCTGTCTCTTATACACATCTAGATGTGTATAAGAGACAGGGCCTAGAATATGCCCCACGTTGGCCGCTCTGCAAAAGTGCAGGAACAAGAACACATAAAACCTATCCAACAATAACACTTGGAAGTTGAAACACATAAGTACACTAGGAACACATAAGAACAAATTGATCTACCTAATGCAAAACTGTAAAACATTCATTTGGTCTATTCATTTGATCAAAACTGTCATTGGTCTATTTGGTCATCTGTATTCTGTATTGGTCACTAAGCAGTAAGCTGACCTGGCCTGACCAGACCAAAGCCTACAGAACTTTAGCTTAGCTGCTTAGGTACCTTCCTGGGCTTCCAAGTGATCCAACATGACTGTCCACCCTCCAGCTGCACTGTGGATTGGACTGTGCACTGCCATACTGGTCACTGAACACCCTACCCGGCTACCCCTAGCCTGGCTGGCCTGGGCTGAATAGTGAAATAAATAATCTGTAGCAAGGACAGAAAACAGTCAGCAGCTGAGCAGCATAAAGTAATTTTTTTTATTTAGTTGCTACCTACTAACTGGCATTCATATTTTAATTTGATCACATTTATCCTACACACTTTTCACAGGCCATAAATCTGTAATGGCAGATGCCAAAAATGGTAGTCCAGATGCAGAAGCATCATTGGATTTTCATGAATTTATTTGCCCCATATGTGGAATAAATGAAGTCTCTCCTATGAAGCTGGAGCTCCATGTAAATCAGGTTGGTCTTATAAATAAATGATTTTCAATGATTTACCTCAATAGGCTCAATTCCACCAACCACCATTGCACTGTATTGCCAGTTGCCCAGTTGCCACATTAGTTGCTGCTTAGCAATGGCCTGCCGCTCATTACTAAAACTTCTAATAATACTGGACTACTGGTTGTTGCAGGTTGTAGTCACTGGTCAGTGGTCAGCAAGCAACTGGGTGGCCATGGCTGGAGGGACTTGTTAGAGTACCAAGCTATTTTTTAGACTTGCTGTTTCTGCTCACAAATCTCTTGCCCATGTCATTCATAAGCTGTTGACTCAGCATCTGAACTTCTGAAGCAGAGTCTCAGTCACACAGTAGACTCAAAGCTAGCTAGGCCTGCTAGTAAATACATGGAGATTTGTATCCAGAAACAACTCCCTGGCAGTGGCACTATCAGGTGGCAAAAATTTGTTATTGTCTCATCCAGCCTGGGCCTGGCCCAAATCTATAGAAAACTTACAGTCCTGTTTTTAAAACCTCATGAAATGAGCAAAATAGTTTTTTTGACTGCTTCATATTTAACAGATGTATATATGTTAAGTTTAACTATAAATTCCATGTTAATAACCCTCTAATCAAATAATATCCCTCAATTGATCAATTTCATTATTGAATATTTTTTATTATTGAGTATATTTTATTATTGAATATAAATGCTTAAAACCTTTCTTAAATTTATAGATACTAATAATATGACAAATTTTGGTGAATGCAAACCAAACAACATTCTGAGTCTGAAGCTATTAAAATAAATGAACCAATTTATAAATGAATAATATGCATTTAAAAATTATTTTTTAAAGACAACACTTCTGAAGAATCCAGTGCCTTGGATGTTACACATGCACAATGAATTTCTAATTTTATTTTCAAATATTAGTAAAATTCTTTTTTCAGAATTTTGTTGAGATATCAAAATTTTATAAATTTTTACAATTATTTATTCTGTCAACTGATTCATGCATTGTCTCTGACTAGAGATTCACTGGGGAGCCAAGGGGGGCGCCAGCCTGAAAAAGTTTGGGAACCACTGCTTTAGAGCAAATGGGAATAACATCTGTATGGATTTAGATATTTTTATAATTGATAGATTCTTCCCCCTTTACTGTGATTCTCCATTAAAAATGAATAGGAGTTGAAACTCTGACTTAATAAATTAAGTGCTTAAGAACTTGCAAAATTTTAGATGAAGATTAAACTTTTTGACTGATCCACATTAGATTTAGAAATAAGTTAGATAGGTATTGGAATTAAAGGAAGACTTTTAATTTGTAACAGGATATTGAAAGACAACAAAATTTATGGGTGTCGAAGTCTTGAAATATGATGGAAGTAGATACTAGATTTAGGTTATGAAGTGATATATTTGTTATTAAAATTTTTGGGTCTCCAATTTAAGATATTTAAATTTTTCAATTAACTTCTCATTGTTCAAGGCACTGGGTAGTTTTAATTTTCTGAAAACACTTTGTACTGTTCAATTCTTCTTTTTGTTGATATTTAGAATATGGAGCATAAACTCTAAAATTCCAATGTGTCCTACTCTATGGATCAGTTNGCCTAATGGAAACCTCATGTGAAGAACTTTGTACCTGTCTCTTATACACATCTAGATGTGTATAAGAGACAAGGTGTATATAGTGACATGCAAAAGTATTGAATAAATTAAAGTTTCCTTCATATCTCAAGTTAAAGTGCAATATTTTGCATAATATTTGGTCAGTATATTGCTAATGGTACTAGAAATATTATTTAGAAAGGATATTGAACAGTAAGCTTTGTTTAGATTTTATTCAATTACTTTCTTTTTGCATTTGGTTTTCAAGTACAAACTAATTACAAAGTACATAACTGGACAAGAATTTGTCTTAGATTTCTAACCTTTGTCCTGTAATGTTACCAATTTTGTCTGGCTATTGACCTAAACTTGAATACTGTTGAACGGGGTAATAAGGGACAGTTTTGAGAATTTTTTGTTAATAACTTCTTACCATGAAACATTTCATAAATGAGTTTGGGCTCATTTTAAAGGTCTTTGTGAGGGCAATTGTATGGCATCTCAAAAAATTCCATATGCTATTCGTAAGGTGCTAGACACAATATAAAAGGCTCCTGAATTAATCTGGAAATGGGGTAATAAGGGACAATTGAAATAAAACTCAATTTTAAAATGTTTAAAGCATGCAGAGTGTACTCATCTATTACTAACAGTACTCTGAAGTCCTCCTCTTCCTTTGTAGATGATGTAAATGTAGAATAAATTGTAAAAAAGGACCGGACATGGGGTAAGACGGGACCACTAAATGATCCTGTTTTACCACACAAGTGGTCCTATCTTACCCCACAAATGGTCCTGTCTTACCCCACAAATGGTCCTCGATTACCCTACAGTTTATCAAAAATAGTTTTTAAATGAATATATTATTGAATGAATATATTATTTGTCAAAATTTTCATCTTTTGCTCAAACTTCATTATAACTTGTTAGCTTTTTTAATTAGAGAAATTTAGTGCACTATTTTAAATTGCATCAAAGGGATATAGAAAATAGGGATGTCTATTCCCATTAGTGAGCTGCAGAACTATGTGCAAGATTGTCAGGGAGAAAAATCATTGTGTGAAACATGAAAAATAATTATGATCACAACTCTGTGAGAGGGCATGAGCTATGTTAGAAGTGCACCACAAATGCAGTTAGCAAGAAAACGCATGACGTCTGACACTTGAGTTATTATCCATTGGTTTTATTACCAATTTGATAAATTTTCAGACAATGACACTAATGGAATATGCATGAAGCATCTAACAGTGCTCTACAATGAACCAAAGCCAACCTACTATTACTATGCTTAACAAAGTTTTCTCCTGACAAAAACTTCAATGTTTTAACCTAAAAATGACACTACATTTCCATGAAATGTTGGAGGACTGTCCCTTATTACCCCACCCGTCCCTTATTACCCCATTTGACGGTATGATTTTAAGTATTTATGGGAAATATACAAGTGCTACATTAAATTTTATTCATTTCAGGTTCATTTTAGTGAAGCATCTGATGATCCCTCGATCATGTGCCCTCTCTGTCCAGCCTCATTCAAATCCATACAAGCAACTGAACAGCATGTGAATGATGTACACTCTGATACTACTGAAGGAGAGGTGAAATTTGCCTGCATTTAACTGGTCTAGCATATAAAATTTTTAAAGTGTCAATATAGTAAAGATTCAATGTGAGGATGACTTATTTTTTAAATGAAAATAATTATTTTCTCCATGATTTGTTGGAAAAATGTGTGTCATGGTTTGAATTTTAATCAATGTACCACTTTACTCAGAGGGACTTGCCAAAAGCTGTTCAAGTATCACAAGACCTGCCAGGAAGAATCTCAAGTAAGGGTGCTACTGGAAGCAGCTTTGATAGCATTGAAGATACTGGTGTTTGTCCAGTGTGTTTACGTAAAAACTTCACAAATAGTGCATTGCTGGCTGAGCATCTGGAAGAACACTTCAACAGTGCCAGCCATCAACAAGGTGAGTAGTTGACTAGTTGACCATCACCCAACTTATATTTTTCATTAAAAGACAACACCTAGAGTAACTTTATGCTTATGCTTTCTAGTTTCTACTTCAAGGATCATATTTTGTTTAATCTATTAATGTAATTTTGATATTTTAAAATTTATTCATTATATAGAAATAGAATTAAGTATATACCTACATATAATACATATATAAATATAATTTTGTTGGTTCTAAATTTTTACTTGAAAAATGTAAGCTTAATTGTCACTGTTAAAAAATTGCAGCATATATCTGTATCAATACACCTTTTTATTATTCTTTTAGTTATCCTCCTTGTTATGAACACTAAGCATCAAATTAAATTAAATTTCTCATAGGGAATGGATCAACTAGTGCCATCTCGCTCACATCAAAAGAAAAAAGCCTGAAACAAGTTTTAGAAGAGCAAGAATTTGCTAAACTGCAGGCAAGTACTGTCCCCTTCAAGTACTGTCCATTTTAGATTCCCTACAATATTCACACTAAATTCACATTGAATACTTTGCAGCTTAACATTTTATTAATTGGCATGCTTTATGGCAATACTATTTGTAATTTGTCACTTTTGCCTAATGGAAACCTCATGTGAAGAACTTTGTACAGTATCACTCTGTACAGAAAGAATGATTATAAATTTTGAAAAAATTCTTGTAAATCTTGAAAAATAACATTTACCAAAATTTAATATCTTTAAAAAAGCTTTTATGTATTTCAAAAAAGCATTTAGCTTTGAATTAAAAGCTTAGAACTAGAAAAGACTTGCAGACAGTTATACAAACATGTAAAAATTGTTTACAATTTATCTAACTGGTAGAAGTATTTTTATTGTACAGAATTTAAAAGTACCTGGCTTCAAGTTATTATTTACAGGCTCATATCAAACTTGAATATTTGTTGAATGCATCTGTTATTACTTGTTACGAGATACACTTGTATGTACTAATTTCCAAGTTTTGCTTGTATATACTTCCAGGAATTATTTTGAGCTAAAATATTGTCATTATTTTACTCTTTTGAAGTGTTTATTGATGTATAATAACCTTTGTTTTGACTTTTTATTGCTACTTTATGGTCTTCATTAACTTCAAATCAAATAATTTTTACATGCAGGCTAAATATGGCATGGATGACAACATGAGCCATCAGCAGCAATCTGAGCGTGCCATGGAGCGCGCTGCCTACCGCGGCCAGCTCAACATTGCAGACATGTATGAGCAGCGCATCAAACAAGCACAAGCCCATAGCACGGGACTTGATGATAACTCGACTAGAACCAAAGGTGCAGTAGTGCAAGTCATGCTTATGTAAGAAATGTTCAATTTGGCAGTCTTGTGGGTGTAATATAAGTGTTTTATTATTCATTTGAAGTATTAATTCATCAAAACACTTTGGCTATTAACTTTTCAATGTTCCAGCATACCGCTGGATTAAATCCAAATTGCTGTTTGATTATTTTTAAAGTATCTTTATTCTTTAGTCTTTACTCCTCCTGTGTTTCTTGGGTATATACTTATTGGGAACTACGGTATAGTTAAGATCACATATATGGGATCAGCAAGTTATGGGTTCAAAATCACAGCTAGCTGTGAACATTGCACTTGATGTCGGGCCAAACATGGCCTAATATGCAATGCTGACTATTTTAAATCATTATGATCATTATTTTTAGCACACATTTTTCTTATCATTATCATTAAGGGTTAAATTTGTTAGTTTTAGTGTGCTGGTATTCTGGATTGGCTGAGAATGAATTAGATTTGTGTTATTGTTACTAAGAACGTATGCTAAATCTTGAAATATTGAATCAAATTTAGGCTAAAAAGTTGTTAATTATATTATTTTTAAATATTGTATTTAGCTTCATTAGGCTTAAAGGTGCTAGTTTCATGTTAGTTTTTCTCCTTTTTTTATTGCTTCTATTATTTGCATTCCACTACAATTTCATTGTTTGCATGCCGATTGTTCAGGCATTATTGAGAAGCTCTTGCCAGTCAGCCTACAGTGGCGGGATGTTAAGAGCGTTCACTTGTGCTCAGCAGTAGACCATTTCTCCAGCAGCTACGGCGACAAGGGATGGGGCTGCGGGTACCGGTGAGGAACTATATTGCCTTCCTCAAAATTAACAATCTTGTATAAATGAACTTGGTTGGAAGTATATCAAAATTTAGGTCTTTCAAATTTACTGTTTCCTAAGCATATTAAATCAGGCAGATAATGTATTAATTCACATTTATAAAAATTTTGTTTCTCTTCTCCGTTCAACAAAGCTCTATTGTTACACTGATGACTGTGCAGTATGCCACAGGCAACCTGATATGCTACGGTTTACTATAGGCGGCCTGACATGTTACGGTTTACTATAGGCGGCCTGACATGTTACGGTTGAACTTCTCTCACCGCTTTGCATTTTAGGTAGTATTCCTTCATATACTTTCCCAACCAAATTCTCCTAACGTAATTGGAATGGACCGCAAGAAATTCCTACTCAGCCGGAAAACTCCACTGTACTAGACAGGTCCATTTTGTACCAAATTTGGTACAATCCACAATTGTGGTGTCCACAAACAGTTGTAAGAACGGAAGTAATATCTTGCTCTATATTATTAGTCTATAATAACTCTTTGTATTCTAACCACTTTCAACTTCAAATCTAACAAAACGCTGTGTCATGTAACCTTAAGTTAGTACTCATCCACTATTCACACTCTATTTAAGCCATGACAAATGTAGGATCTATTGGCTGGACTGGATTAGTGTTAGAAGGTAATATTAGTAAAATAATGAAGAGATTATTGTTGTGGACCATTAATGTTGTAATTATTAATGAAATGCTAGGGATGATCAGATCACTTCAGCACCTCTCTCCTTACTTGCATTCCATTCTGAGTCTTAATGCTTCAAACATTTTTAATAATTTTGAACGCTCCATCTAAAGTATTTCCTGATTACAGGAATGCTCAAATGCTGCTGAGTTCTCTCCAGTGCGAGGAGAAGTATAGGAACTGCTTAGGTCTCCCCGAAGGCGCGGTGCCTTGCATCTCTGCTCTACAACGTCGCATTGAAGCAGCCTGGACAGAAGGCTTTGATTTGCAGGTCTGCTTGTACTGCCTTTGAAACTATCCACTCATGATAAAAGAATTATGAACTGAAGTTTGTTCTCCATTAATGCAGGTAATCCCACGAATAATCCAGAAAATTAATATTTCAGTGAATGATTGTGTTTGATTTAATTTAGAGTCCAATAAGCGCACTAATTGGCCCGGACTTGCCTACATTAATCTTGACTCAACCTACGCTACTAAACCTGTGTACAGGGTCGTGATCAGCTTGGCGGCCGCCTCCTGAACACGAGGAAGTGGATTGGGGCTACGGAGCTGGTGAGTCTTCTTTCGTCGCTACGTATCCGCTGCAAGCTCCTGGACTTTCATCAACCTTCAGGCCCTGGCTCCACTCACCCCGCCCTCTTCCAGTGGTGTCTCGAGTACTTCTCTGCCACCAGGGACTTCACGCTGCCTCTCTATCTCCAGCACCAAGGTACTTAATGCTATCTTGCTTCATAGACGCTTCGGATACTTGCATAGGCAGACCTAGATATATACTGCAGGGCGGTCCTGATACGTTCACTTAGCCTAAACGTCCAGGGCTTCAGGTATTGTTCACGTTGTGGTTACTCCCCTCAGCTTCAATTTTAGTTTTTTTTTAACTTAGGCATCGTCTGAAGTTAGTGCTCTCTTTATAGAGCGCAAAAAAAAAACTCCGTAAGCCGAATATCACCTTGGCATTGGAGGCAATTTGTACTCTACCCTTACAATTTCATCTCAGTGCCATATAAAAAATTTTTTTATGGTATAGAAGCATTCATGCTCATCTAAAATTAGTGGTTGAGTATTATTCTTAACAATAATCGACTTCGGTGTTCTAACTCGAACTGCAATGCCTAGTTTTAGAAATATATTCATATACTTATTTACCCTCCAATTCTTAGAGGTTGAATGGTAGATATATCGTGTTGAAACGGTATATATGGTCTGCTGCTAATAAATTTTAATTGACTAATGATCTTGGCTTGCTGCAATTCCTGAAACGATTCTACATCTGCTGCAGGTCACTCGCGCACTGTGATCGGGTGTGAGGTGCTCACTGACAACGTCAAAGGCAGAGACTCTGTCATAAGGCTGCTCGTTTTGGACCCTTCATTTTCCCCTGCTCAAATTTCTCCGCTCTCTGCTCATCTTGAAATTTCTAAAGAAAACGATCCTACAAATTCATCAGCTCGTGGTAACTCTTCTAGAGTAGACTACCAGACTCCGACTCAGAGTATGGTGGGTTACACTCTCTCTGGAGAACGCGTTGTTGACACGGAATGTCACGAGTGGCTTTTTCAAAGCAGGGGCCGAGGAAGAGGCCGAGGTCGTGGTCGCGGTAGAGGGTTTACTGCAAACAAAAATGAATACGGTGGAGAAAGGACATTCACTGTGGCTTCGGCTCTGCGGAGCCTGAGGAAACCTCTTCACAGTCTCTGTCAAGACCAATACCAAATTGTTGCTGTCACTGGCGTCATGGAAAACGAAGATGAGTTCCAGGTACATAAGAACATTTGTTTGTTGAACTAAGTAATGTAAATCATATTCATAGTGGGTTTGATTATAATAATCAAACGTGATTTCATGAATATTCAACAGATCTCATCCAACCAATTGATACAATTCATTAGAAACGTTAATTTTCTAGGTCAGAGTTTACGTATTTTGATACTGAACAATAACTTTTGTCCTGATTTGCAGAGAAGCAAAGTGCTGCGGTCAACTCGTCTGCCGGAATCCTGATAAAAAGTTTCAAAGTTTATCTATTCGTACTTTGATGGGCGGCTTTCTGATAGGCCTACGTAAATAGAAGTCAGCTGCCCTTTTGTACTGGATAAATACTTTCTTGTATATAACATAACAACTAAGGCCAAGTCCTAAATTTATTGTGATGTACTGAGAGCCTCGGCATGGCTTGAACTCATGATTTCTTTGGTTAGTTCATTGTAAACCTTGTCCAGAGGTCAAATTTTTAGTTCGGAGCAGCAAACATCTGAGCAGCACTTAGAGAAACTGTTACTTTATGGTTTTTACGTGCTGCAAGGATCAAAGTTTATATAGGTAATGTTATTTATAGAAAATTTCTCCAATGTTTTTAACAGACTTTTGATTCACATACTGTGAGAATATTTTGTATGTAGTACATTTTAATATATTGTAATACGTATTCACCGAGTATCTTCTCCATTTTGTGCTTCTCGGCCATTTCTATAATACGGACAAATCATACTTTTTTTCATTTGTCTCCAATCGTCCATGAAAACGTGACTACAGGAACGAGGGAGGTTTTAAATTCACTATCGTCAAATTTTTTCTTGTGTTGCCAAAGATGTGATGTGATATTTGTTGTTATTGTGAAGGAGCTCTCTGAAATTGTAATCACTATTAGTAAGTATTCATGTATATATTATGTGAATTTATGTTAGTAGGCTTTTCATTCGATTGAACACATAGCTTGGAATCTGTAGTGAATCATTGTCTATCAAGCTATGCAGTCTTTGTGTGAATTGTGTGGAAAATCTTAGCCTTTGTGATGGTCTAACATGTGCATCTTGATTCTTTTTTTCTCGCTTGAAAACGTTCTTTGAAAACGATATTACAATTTTTATGTTTCTATTGTGGTGTCATTAAAGTAAAACACTTCGTCGGTTCGCAGAAAAAAATATCACTCGTACTTTTAAACGAAATGTGGCCGTAATTGCGCTGTCTCGATTCTCCGCAATTTTACAATATGAAATACAGTTTGAGCGATGTTTCCTCATGCATCTTCTAAACTATGGGGTTAAACCTCCTGCCCATGCCTGACTTAACATACGGCGAGCAACCTAGTCCACTCAGTGGCTCGAAATTTTTGCTCCAACCGTCGCCGACGTAAGAAAGTATATGCAATAATGCAGAAGTCATTTTGGCAATTCATCTACACTAAACCCATTTTGGCAATTTATCTGCACTAGACCGTCTTTCGATAATAAAAAATGCTTGTCGGAATACATTTATTTGTGTCTAAGTGTTTCAAAATAATAAAATGCTATCACAAACGTCCTCAACGACCTTGTTGGCAAGATATATCTTCTATCGAAGCGCGACGACTCAAACTCCACTGACGGTAGTTTGGTGAATAGTTATGTTTCGATGGCACTAAGTTGCGGACAGTATTACGTGATAGACATTGGAACTTTAAAATCAGATCGTTTCCAAACTAATGAAAATATCGGTAGAAAATGCATGCATTTCTTTGTGGAACACAACACCTAATTTCATAATAACGAGTTAATCGTTAATCTTTAGTGCGCGGTCTATTGTTGGTGGTCTGGCAACGAGTTGGATGGTCTGAGAGTCCGAGACACGTAGCTGGCTGTAAAAATTCTGTGATGTTCAAAAATCGATGACATTCCAAACATGGTCTTATTTTCGAAATTAATGATATCGTATTATTCAATCTATGTAACATAGCGATCTCGGCCCTGAAGTGTAGGCCTGATGTGGCCTATCGCCGATTCTTTTATTTTCGTGACTTGTTCACAGAAGATCTAAAATTGTGTCATTTGACCGGATCTTTTCATGACTGACGATAGTTTGAAGTAGCTACTAGACTTCCACCGGGTTCGATATGGTGCTAGGAATTTCAAATCTGAACATATATTTTTATATATGTTGTTATTATATATGTATATTTTATATATGTTATTATATACATAGCTTTATCTCTGTCTCTTATACACATCTAGATGTGTATAAGAGACAGGTCAATGGGCGGGCCAGAACGGTTGCTAATTCTTTGAGCAATCTGGGATGGAAGCCGTCTGGTCCACATGACTTGTTGGGATTTAGAGCTACCAGGAGCTTGAGAACCTCTTCTTCGTGTATTTCAAGACATGTTAACGTCAAGCCGACTGGGCGTTCCTCAATATCTGGAATACTGTTCAAGTCCTTATCTGATCTATGAACACACTGTTGAAGGATCAAAAGGCCAGTCGTTTAGATCTGTGAGCTTATCGAGAAAAGTACAAGAATCGGCGACAGGCCTGTCCAGGCCTATTATTCAACGCCGAAGATACTATACTATACTAGATGCAGAAGTGATGAAGCTGTTGTTCGTCGGAAACGCCGTGTGGTAACCAAAATTAGAAAAGGACAAAAATTTAGTCGAAAGCGTTCAAAGACGTGCAACAAGGATAGTTCCGGGATTAAAAGGCAATTCTTCTGAAGAAAGATTAGAGATTATGAAGCTTCCAACCCTCTGTTATCGACATCTGCGTGATGCTTATACAAGGTCCCAGAAGGAGTCCTGTATAAGCCCAAGTCTTATACAAGGTCACAGAAGGAGTAACACATCCATGCGACAACATTTCTTCTCGTTTCGAGTAACCGACATGTGGAACAGCCTCCCTGATGGCATCGTTGACGCTCCGAGCATGAACGCCTTCAAGAACAGACTAGACAAAGCTACGCAGTAGCATATGTTCAGTTTTAAACTGCCTACACCTTACGGACTGTAATAAGTCCAGCAGATATCACAAACAATTTCTTCACGCACGGCCGAGTGCCGACACTTCTATTCTATCTTAATGTCAACTCGCCTCAATGAAGAAGTCATTGTTTCGAATAATAATAATGAATAAAAACTTCTGGTTGACTCGAAAAGTTTAGACATACATGCATTTGCTTTTGTTAAATCTTGAACTGCTCTGCAGGATCAACCCGACCTCAGTTCGCAATCCCGGTGCTCATAACAAGTTAAACTTTTCTGCTAGGTCTGACTCCATAAGGCCTTGATTGTATAATAATTTGTCAGTCGTCCAGGATACAAAACTGATATACGCTTATTATTTCCTTTAATTTACTTAAATATTTAGGTTCCAATAAATCGACTATCGAATTAGTTTCGTTAAAACGTCATTATACTACTGAAATATTTGACATAAAATAGAACTTACAAATTCTGAAATTGCTAAGTTATGAAATCTCATAGGTATCATAAATGAATTATTCATCATATATGAATCAATCATTAGTACGATGCCTGCACAGAGTCCAGATTCGGTTGTTTAATATAAATTGTAAATTTGCATATAAATAGTGAATGAAATATAATATTTTACATTCGCATATTGACAAGGTTTCGGATTTATTTCCTATTCTGTAAAGGTCGCACGTGAATCATGGCTGAAATCAGCTGTGGAACTTGTCAAGATTAGACTCCCTCGCAGTCGCATTCGTTAGCCATTCTTCGTTGCGGTGTGTCGGAGGTGCGTGGTGTGTTTCGTGATTTCTTGTATTTAGCTGTGATAATTTGGAATTTTAACAACTTCTGCAGAATACATTTGACGTAAATATGCTTGTGTTGGTTGATGAATATTTGTGGTTTATTCATATACAATCCTTTTATCATTAATAAAGGAGTATCAGTTTTATTCCTGCATGACTTGCTTCTACAGTGCAATCCGCCATATTGGACTGCACGAAACCGACAATTCTTCGCTTTTATACCAAATTATACATTTTTCGTCAATTCTCTAATGTAAATACTCAAATAAAATATAAATAATTTTGCAAAGAATTTCAGTAAATTTCCGACGATCAACTTCTATTCTTTATATTCTACAGTACCGGTTAACTAAATACTTAACTTAAAACTTGATCATTATGAACAAAGGGCCTGGAAAACTTTCTAAAAATCCAATAAATAAAAGAAAAATAGAAAATATCTATCAAACAAGAGACATCCAAATTATTCTATAACAAACCTGATGTACTATACAATTGAAACAGTTGGTCCACTTATGATGATATGATCCATCTTTACATTTATAGTCAGTAACATGGGAGAGCACTGTATCAAAGGAAAGCTTTTCACATTGTATGGAAAGCTTTTTTATAAGTGAACTTCCATTCTTAGAATTCCAGCCTGCTTATAGCCATATAACTCAAAAACGAAGGCAAATCTGAAAAAAACTAACAAGCTAAAGCATCACGGTTGCTCAGGTAAGGTATTAGTTCAAATCTGTTCACAGTTCAGTAGTTTGGAAGAAATTTCTTGGTTACTGCTAATTTAGGCATGTATTGCTGTTTAAATCATGAATGAAGCATGAAGGTAAAATGGAAGAAAAAACTCGATCAAGAAAATTTTCACAAGCTAAACATTACCATTTGGTAGTTAGGACTGTAAATTCAAAATTTTGTTTAAATCTGGTGCCATATTTGAATCCCGTATTGCCATATAACTATGGCAAAAACAAATGATGGCAAAATTCAAAAAATTTTCACAAGCTAAACATTACTGTTAGGTCCTAATGAATGCGTGTACCAAATTTCATCAAGTAAAGTTCATTAGTTTGAGAGATATTCCATGATCATTGAATTTGGAAATTTAGTGTGAGACCGGCTAATTTGTCCAAGACGTAAACCCAGGAAAGGTTAAACAAAAACAGATCTGGGTGAAAAAAAAACCATTGCTGGGAGTCATGTGCTGCACGTGTTGTGTACAATTTGTCAAACAGACATTTGAACTTCTGACTTTGACTTTGGACTGCCGCCTCCCTTACTGCGCTTTTCTTCCTCACCACCCCCAAAATCATTCCACCGCCTCTAGGAGGGTGATATCGCCCACTTTGGGAACCACTGATCTAATGTATTAAACGTAATGTATACTAAAGTGCTACTGAACTCTCAGCTGCAAACGTTAAAGTATGTATCTAAACTTCAAGCTGCAAGCAGGATAACAATACCTTAATTAAAGTACCTAAAATGCAACTCAAGTTACCTCCATGCTCAAATAGCTATGCTCTAATAACCAAATTGAAATGACTAGTAACATGTAAAAAAATTATAAAATGGTCATCATCATATAATGATATAAGTAGAGACAAAACTATAACAATTTTTTGGTGTACACTCATTTTAAACGCACTACACAGCACATTACATTTCTGAATTCTGACAAGTGCAATGATACAATTTAAAGACTTAGATTATGATAGAAGACATTTATTCAAACATGACACATCTGAATGATTTGATCCTTACTATATTCTCTAGTTGCAACAAGTCCTACTTTTGTCCAAAATCTTGCAGTTTTAATATTGTGTCAGTAGCCAGTAGGCATGAAATCTTGCAGCTCTAAGTCTATACGGTACTCTAATGCAACAAATTTTTGTTTGATTTTTTTCCATTTTTTTGGACTGAGCTATAAAAATTTCATCAATCAAGTTTAAAGGCCAAGACCTGTCTGCAAGTTTTTTTAAGCAAAATTTTTTAATACAGCAAATATTTTATTAACTACAGAGTACAGACCTTAGCAGAAGTACATTCCCAAAATCTCACTTTTAACACTTTTTTCAGGTATTTTTTCTAGAGCTAGTATATGTAGGATTTCTTAACTTCCTTTATGCTTCATAGAATAAAAAAAAATGTCGAAGTTTACACACTATTTTAAGTTTTGCAATATTTCAATTTGTTTTGGTGCTATAAAATTTTTACGCTATGTCAGAGCCTCAGAGGACTGTCCCAATTTACTCTGTCCATCCCTTATAACCCTGTTTAATGGTACTCCTAACAATGCAGTGCTAGCACATAAGTTTCTGAGCTCATTCTCACCAAGCTGAACATCCAATAGCACTTTTTTTTCTCTTGCTGAAGCTATATTTGGCTTATGAGTAATTTGGCTGTATATTGTAGGCATGGTGCAATTCTAGGATTGGCAGTACTTCTCGTTCCTGGCCTGTTGTAACTGTTGTTGTCCAATACTGTCTTTTGTTTAATCAGTACAAGGTTGTGTCTTGTGAGGGACGGTGCTAGTGTGCTTTGGAATCTGGGTGCGTACCGGTCATGGAAAACCTGGAAATTCATGGAATTTGATTTTTAATTTTACAGGCCTGGAAAGTCATTGGATTTAATTTCAGGTCATAAAGTCATGGAACAAAAGGAGTTTTGATTTCCCTCAATGAGGTTGATGCTGGTTACATGGCCAGGACTGTGATAAAAAGACAGCTTGCAGACAAGAAGACAAGTGCACTGCAAGTTCTTACTTTTAAGACACAAGTGTGGGACTTCTTGCAGGCTGTAGTCAAAAAGCTACTGGACAAGAGCCCTATCAGATATGTCCTTGGTAGGAACCTGAGATGTCTGGTGCCAAAAGTCTTCATCAAGGACTGTATGGAAGCCAACAAGACACAGTTGAAGAACTGTTTCACTTTGCTTGTTGATGCCAAGAGATTCCCTAACACAGATGTCGATGGTGTTTTGCAATGAGATGTGCAACTTTAGAGATGAATCACATTGCAATGAACTGAACACACAGTTTCAAGCATTTTCAACTTCTGATCGACTGGACACTTTTTGGCATCTGTGAAAGAGCACCTACAAGAAGCTCTGGAATTTAGTGCAGATGCTCATGCTCCTGTCTCATGGCCAAGCCACGGTTGAAAGAAGGTTTTCATTCAACAAGGAAATTGTGACGCACAATGTGAAAGAGTGAACGGTGGTTGCCCTGCGTGCTGTGGTTGATCATGTTGCACATGGTGGCCTGGACAAGATGACCATCACCAAGAAGACGCTGCTTGCAGCCGAGAGTGCCGAAATGGCCTACAATAACTATTTGGCAGAAGAGAAAGAGAAGAATGCAAAGGCCCAGAAAACCCAGAAGAGGAAGGCTTTGTTGAATGAGCTAGATGAACTGAAGAAGAAAAGGTGTACGGAGGAGGGCATCAAGGCACTTGAGCAAGCAATGGAGAGAGAGGGGGATTTGCAGAAGCAATGGAGAAAGGGGTATTTGAAAATGATCTCAAAATTCAACGCTATGAGGCAATCTTTGAAAACAAAGCTAGACACTCTTGAACTGAACATTAAAGAAAAAGTTGATGAAATAGCTGCCAGTTGAATGTTAGGGTAGTGCTGTTGAAGAGTGTTCTGAACTGCATTGACATTATCATGCACAATCATGTGTGCATTAATTAATATTTGTTGTGATTTTACACTATTGAATTCATAATAATACCAGTGTGGGCTCGATTTTTAGATGGCATTTTTGTTCCTCTGCATCTGCCTTCTCTATGCATTTACATGTTTGCTATTTATCAACTGTAGGAGATGATAGAATATGCGCAGTTAGTCTTTCAGCCATGCTAAACCTGTCATATAAGAGTCATGGAAAATTATACTGATGGTCATGGAGAGTCATGGAAAAGTCATGTAATTTTTTTTTCTGAATACCAGTACGCACCCTCTGAAATGATCCTTTGACTGGTCTGAAATCTCAAAATACTAGGTTCTTTTATATTAACTATAGAATTGCAGCATGATTGCAGAAAAGGTTTTGGCATATATCTATACTGCTAAAAGGTGCAATTACATTATTGGAATAAATTGGAAATTTCATGCTATATTTGTTACATGACCTTGTAGGCTTGTACTAGAAGCTGATAATTTTTTTCTTTCAAAGATTTTGAAAAGAAGCAAAGCTCATTTTGGAGACAGGATGATTTGAATATGGCTGTTGCATCATTCAAGTGATAAGAAAATAATAATAACTTGCTCAATAATAGCTCACAAATAAGATCTATTGTATGCTTATCCTACTTTCAGGTATTCCAATAAAAAAATATGTGTACTTGTTTGTATATTATATACCCTTTACATATTGCATGCTTGTTACTTGCATGGGGGTGGATTTGCTTGAGTTACTCTAGTTTGGTCATTGTGTTGCACTGACAGTCTTGAGGCCAGAAATTTTGTCATTATTGCTGAAGGTTAATAAACACTGACCAAAATGGGCATCTATACTTTTGTGGCTGTTTTGGGAAACATTTCATTTATTTAATTTGGCTCCTTGGATATGTCTATTCTTAATTTGGTATTATTTAGCCTTTTTTCATTGTAGTGCTGATTGTAATATGTAAATATATGCCTACATGCTGCCTAGGAGTGAATATGAGGAAAATCTGAAATGAAACCATTCATAATCCATGCAAATGTCTTAGCTAGTTTGTGTGTAAATGTGTTCTTTGGATTAAAATGTGTTCTCAGCAATATTATTTTAGCATTTAACACATTTTTTGATGTATTCTTGTTTTAAACATTTTTGCATCACTTTTAATGTAATGTAAAAGCCCAAACTATAATCTGAAAACTCGTGGAACTTTTAAATGAAACTTGATTCATTTGTTATCTAGAGGCATTGGTAGCATCAAAAAGTCTATTGTTAATTATAGTTAAATGTTCAACTTTAAAGGTGTGCTAAATCATAGTGTATGATGTACATGTGTATAAAGTAGTATTTATGACAACACATCAATTTATACACTACTATTGGGCACACTTTTAAATTAACTTGATTGGCAGGAAAATTAAGACCAATGTCTGAGGATTTAATTTAAATTTTCCTGAGTTTAAATTTTTAAAATTATTTTGTACTGTTAGTACTTGGTTGTATTGTTCTTATATTTGTTGTAGGTGGAAGTTGTGTATTGTAGTAGTGTTTTCCTAGTTGACAGGCATCTGTGTTGGGATAGTAGCAACACAGAACTCAATGTTGGTGGATTAAATTGGCCTAGCTTCTCAGTTCTCTCTCAGCATCAAACTGTTTCATTGGCATGGCCTTCATTATTATTATTATTATTTTTGCTTCATTTCTTGCGCATTTTCTCATTTATGGAAAAAAGGCGCTATTGTGCTCATGTCCGTCCGCCCATCCGTATGTATGTCCGTGACTTCACGGATGGGCAGACCAAAAAATGTGCTCTCTGTCACTCAGTGCAGTGAGTACTGATCTAATTTTTTACATTACTTCAAGTATGGTTAATGTACATTTCTCTTAAAAAAATTATATTTCCTACATAACCCTATCAGAAATCTCTCGATTCATAATTTTAGTTTGAAGAGTACAAAACCTATAGTATAACCCCACATATTACATTTATTATCACCTATAGTATAACCCCACATATTACATTTATTATCACCCCACATATTATCTCCAATATTACATTTACATTTTTCAGTTTATTCATTCCAGATATTAATGAGAACAGATATAGAATTCACCTGGACTTAACTATACAGGACTCATGGCCTGTAGTTAAGAATCCTCTCATCTACATGAAATGATTTGTAGTTCATATACTGCCTAAACATTAACCATGAATAATCATATCCCAATTTGTCTTCACTTTGGCTGTCTGGCCTTGATTAAATGAGGCATAGTTGTTAGTAGGTAAGGAAAAATTTATATTTTCAGTTAATGAAATTTGGCTTTATAAATTATTTTTATTTCTCTGCTAAGGATTAATCTTAACATGCAAAGGTATATTTAAGCAATCCATATTCTTTTCCAAGCTCTCTCTTTCATTTTTAGACAAAGGTCTTGATACTTGATACGACTCTTGCACCAACACCCAGGTACTGCTGCTACTCTTCTGTTAGTTATACATTCTTACTACAAAAACCTAAATGGAGGATTTAGTTAATTCCTTTACTTATTTGAAGTTTCTTAATTTACCCAGATTTTGGTTACTAGTTACTACCCCTCAGGGGGACTTCTGACGGGTGTTTGTGCGCGTCAGAAGTCCTATGGGATTTCGCGCTCCTAGGGGGATTGTTCCTGAGCGCCCCACCGCTAAGCACGCGGTGTCTGACTGTAGGTCTCAGTTGTGGGGTTAAGTTATTATGTAGGTAGGATTCCTTACATTTCTCTTCTCTGTCTCTCTCGTGCGGGCGGCCGACGTCCCGTGTAAGCGACCTCTTGTTCGAGTGTCTTCGTTTCTGTTGCTTTTCACCTGTCCCTCCTTGTCACTTCGTCTCTTTGAGATGCTAACGCTGCTTCTTTCGAGCCAGCTTCAGCGGGCTGGACATCTGAGACCTTCCGCCCCTTGTGGGTGATGAATAATTGAGACCTTCCACCTCAATGGTGATGTTCATCTTGACTTTCGGTGCGAGATAGCCAAATAGCTGAAGCGCTAGTAAACATTTGGCCACTAAACTAAACTACTAGTTACTAGCAACAATAAGCATTGAATGTATTCTAAATTTGAAATTGATATGTTATCAAATCTATTACAATTGTGTGATTAGGCATAATTTGACTTGGTTGTTTTAAAATGATTTTTCTTATTGAGAGATGTTAATTTTTATTTTTCAAATAGTTTACGACTTGTGTGAACAATCGTTCTTAGAATAGTTGAATTTTTTTATTTACTTGTTGTCATTTATATTACTTAAGTGTAAGCGCGCACAACGAGAGTGTGGCTGGCAATCAAGTTCGTAGTAAGAACTCCTGTGGTGGTGGTGTGACAGAAGCATGTTCTCCTGGTAAATAGGATATTCATTTGCTTGTTATAAATCATTCCAAAAACAAGTGAAGTTGCTGTCTTGTTGTAAAACCTCGTGATCATTACTCCCTTGCAGACCGGACGCTGCAACTTGTGGGTCAAGTTGAGTTGGATAAGTTAACGTACTTCTAATCATGTATTCAGCTCTCTGGATAACGACTTCTAATCATGTATTCAGCTCTCTGGATAACGAAGAACTCTTGGAGTTGTCAAGATACCTGCCTTATTGTTCTGATAATAAAATGGCCACTTATATTCTTGCTTTAATGAAGTAACAATTTTCGTACTATTCATCTAGCATACAAATCGCGACAGATTCTCTCATTCGAGGCAAGATCCTTGTAAGAGCGTAAATATCAGCTACATTCATGCTAGTACATTGCTTGAGCATTCAGGAAATAATTAGAATTGTTATCCTGCATCTATTTCTTGGCGCACGCTTTTCCGTTTTCGTATTCTGCTGCAAGATGAAAGCTACCGGCGGAGAGTTTATTAACTATTATAATTATTTCGCCAACTTGGCCCAGTGCCTTAAACTCTGTTACAAGTCGTGCTAAATATTTTTGGAGGTTTGTTTTCATACAGTCATGAATTATTGCCTAACAATTACTGAGACGTGTGTCGTTTAAGTCGTACTGTTTACGTAATGAAATAGAACGTTATTGTGCCGTATTAATAAGAACAGGACCAAACCTTGCGTGCATTGATAAAGCCTATATATGAGTAAAAAATAAATGCCATGTTATCTGCCTTATCAATTAATTTTCTTTGTAATCCTGAATTAATATCTCAAGTAACCGTTTAAAAATATGCATAATAAATTGTAGGTAATAAGTAAGAATAATAAAAACTGATGTACGGTGCTATTGAAAGTTGCTACCGCATGATCTCGCTGTTGCCAGCAGTACGAAGTGTGCGCGTCTCGTCTCGACCTTCACAGGGCTATCACTCACAGAGAGAATCAGGCTCAATGGAGGCTCTGCCCCAATCAGGCTCTGCCCCAACATTAGCTTTATTTGCAACAAAATTCTCTACCCTGCAGATGCAGTACTTTCCTAGTGCCTCTGCTATTCAATGCGATTGCATTTTAATTTGTAACTGTCTTCATTAAGAATATCATAAAAGTGAGGAAGCCTCGATTTAATGTTAGCCATTGTACTTGTCCTCTCCTCTTCCCCTTTTAATAAGAAATTAAGCGAGTATCATTCCAGTATGGTATGAATTAGCTTACTAGTTACTGCTGCCCGAGATGTCATACAGTCATAGTGAGGCGTCAGTTTGCAATCGTGCTTCATCCATGTTGTAGTTTAGGAATGTGCGACTATTCTTCCACGATTATTTCTCATTTTAAAGCGATTTTTAAAGTCTGTAGGGAGCTGCAATTTCCTAGTCACTAAAATGATTATTGTGAAGTGCTTCTAGTCTCGGAAAGCAAATTGAGTTCAGCGTGCATGTGCAACAAAAGCTACAACATTTCTTGCTATGGCGGCGCTATATGGAAGAGTTATTTTATTTGCAAGCTGTTGAGTTTTTTCAACTTGCTGATCTTTTTTGTTTATCTTGAAAGGCTTCCATATCTTGATGACTGGAACGTTCTAGTGGATACTGTTCACCATACTCCTCAGGTCACTCTAACATCACTTAATTGTTCACTATTCGATTAGCTTCGATCATTTGATTAGTTTATTTGATTATTTTAGTTTCGTGTGATTTTATTGAGTTCATTTATATATTTTAAATATATTTCTTCCTATATTTCAATAACTGTGTACGGTTTCAAGGAAAATAAATTTTTGTGGACATTATTATTTTTTGTGATCACTATTATCTTCGATCACTCAACTTGAGTTCCTTATGATCCTGTTGGTGCCATATTGATTGAAACTTTGACATTAGGAACTTGAAAATCAGACTACCGCTTCAGCTGAATTATGTAACTACCCTTATTTTTTATTATAATTCTTGGCCGCTTGAATGAGGTATGCATGAGCCCACGTTCTGTGGGTTGCAATACAAGAATTTATATGTGCATTTATACGAGCATTTATTTATATGTGCATTTATGCGAGCATCTATTTATCTATTTATATTTCATTTATTGATATACGGGTGGGCGTGATGTGGTTTTGGTTATTCGCGTTCTTCATATGAAGGTTAAAACATGAAACTAATGCTCAAATTTTTCATATTACTTTTCAGTCGGAATTTAGTGTTATTTTTATGATTGTATTTAAAATCATTGTGTAGCTATTTCCAAATTTTGCTAGTGAAGTTTGGTAGACATTACTGCATTGGTTGATTTCCAATTGTAATTGTATTTAACAAAAGATAGCTGGACCTAAGAACTGAGTAGTACTGACTCAATTGTGATAGTTTTTCTAGTCTTGGCCGTTAAAAAGGCCTTTCGGTTAATTTCACCAGGTTGGTAGTGACTCCTATTTTCTCTTTGTTATATACTTTTAACAAACTATTAGTATTGAGGTAAAAGCGTGGAATCACGTTGCGACATTGTATTGTGCGGCGCATAAAGCCAAAGGCCATCAGTTTATCGCACTCGTATCAGACTTCGGTGGTGATAGTCAATGCATTTTCTGCTCCTGTGATAATCAACGATTGGTCATAGACTATCGGCTACATGCCCGATTACAAAAAAGTTTCATCATGTCCTCATGCTTATAACGGTTCTTCTTATGTCATTCGTTGAATGTGTCATTTCATTATTTTTATCTGTAAGCTCTGTTGATTTTATCGATTGATAAACGTCATTTTTGCCTTGAAGTTTTAATTTGTGCTAGTTAAATATGCACAGAAATCAGCGTTGTTTGAAGATTACCAATCACGAAGTATTTTGAACAAAACTTATCTCTTATTTACGAGTAGAAATCTGTGTTATCGACTAAAATGACATGCAAAATTTTTAGCTCTCTGCGAGTAGTCTTTAGGAGCGCACTTCGTTTCGACGCTTTACTTGCTCAGTATGTTCCTGAGCAACCCGGCTCCGAAATCGTCGGTCCCCAACCCGGCTTCGAAATCGTCGGTCCCAAACCCGGCTTCGAAATCGTCGGTCCCCAACCCGGCTTCGAAATCGCCGGTCTGGATTGTAGGGGCACTCCCTCCTTATAGTCCGTTATGCACCGGCGACCTAATGCTTTGGTGTCATCGTTTGCTTCACTTTTGCTGTTGTTCGTCTTCTTCATCAATTTCAGCTGAAACGTGTACGCAACATCTTTGCTGACAGTTTCGTCGCGTCTTCCACTTGAGACAATCAACTGTTATTAGGCATTTCAAAGTTATCTTCGCGAATATTTCTTAGTACCTTACGTATTCTAGAATATTTCAATATTATTCGCAGCTGCGATGAACAATACGTTACTGAAGCATTTGTAACATTTTCTTACTGAATTTATTTGTTGCCGCATCGTTTATTTAGATTTTTTTTTATATTTTCCTCTAAATCATGTACTGTATGTTTAGCATATTTTATGAGCTATTCATCCTAAATGGAAATAAATTTCCCGTTGATTTTCAAGGCGTGCATCTATTACTCTGTTGGTGGATTTACGATGATGCTATAATTTTACAAGGATCTGTCTCTAAGTGCTCGGTATACTCTGGAGACGGCTCTCGTCTCTAGAGTACTCTAGAGTGTACTCTCAATTAAGAGTACTCTAGAGTGTACTCTTTGAAAGTACTCTTAGAGAGTACGCTCAATTAAGAGTACTCTAGAGTGTACTTGGTCCGAGGTCGTGCTCAGCGCTGGCGCATGCAGGCTGCGCGCTTCCGACGGCGTTGCGTCATGCTTCAAGTGTCCTTTCCTGTTACTCAGTATATTTAGGGGGTCTCGTATGCTGTGCTATATTTTCTTAGCATGCTTTAGGACCTGTACTGAAGCTCATCGCTTAGTTTTGCTTTAATATATTTATATTGTGTTTTCTGTGCATTATGTATTAGCTTTTGTTTTTAGCACAATTTAGCGTACGAAAATAATAACTTTTCCTGAAATGTGAATTATTACAGATAATTATAAGTGGCTTCAGATTGACTTTTCACTTGTTTGAATGGATTGTTGACTTATATAATTTAGAATATTTTATTTTACGGTAAAATGGAATTACTTTTATTTTGTTACGTTAAAGCAATGATCGTTATCTGGCCAAGATTTTGTTAGTAGGGCGACCTGATGCTCCAAGAAGTTCCGCGTTTGAGGTTCAATTCGTCCGATTGTTGACTATGGTTTTATATTTATGTACTTTGACTAAGTATTTTCGGTTTGTCGTTTTTATGGTTTTTGAGATACCACTTAGTCTTCAGAAACCTATTTGCATTTTTTACTGTCTGTTGATACGCCCTCAACATAATCTTGGAGCCTAGAAGTTGCTGAATCATCGTTGTGTGGGTTACATACATTTTATCATGTAGGCAGGTCTGGAGACGAACGTGCACGTACAAAGCGCATCAAACGTCAGACGGTATTATTATCTGCAAAGCATATGCACATCTAATTTATTTCTTGTCATGAACTCATTTTGAAGAATTAGTTAGCACAGCTCATTGAAGATATGCGTGGCAGGCATTTCTGATTTCAGGAATGCCTGAGGTGTTGCTGCTGTGTCCTTGAGAGCGAGCGGCCAACGCCACATTGCAGAACCTGTTCAAGAAGCCTCGATGCAAACCATCGGCCTTCTTTCTGCCAGCCTGCGTCACCTAACGCCCATTAAATTCCAAAGAGACTGACAAAGAAAGCTGCCAAGACAACAAGAATTGAAAGACCTCAGTGTGCAAAGGCTTCAAAAACAACATCTAGCGCAGCATCAGTTCGAATCATATCACGGAGTATGTAGGCCTGTAATGAAAAATAGTCGGCTTCAAATAATGTTATGTTACCACACTAGTTCATCACTTACTAGTGCACTGCGACAGGGTCTACCTTTATTCACCAGTGATCGCTTTTATCATCTCTGCTATGGGCTTAGTTAGGGCTATGGCCGTTGTTCCTTTCCGACGGCTTTGGAATGCCGCTTCCAAGTCCGTGTCCTTTTTTTTCCCTGTACTGAGTTGACTCATTCCGGCGCCTAGGTTCGTTGAAAAAAAGTCAAACGTTTCCGTGAATGTTTCTTATGTGTACTCTCATTCTTTGTAAGTAGATCATGGACTGTATAGTATAAGGGCGTATATTTCTGTAAAACATCACCCAAATTTCTCATTTTCCGGCGAATTATTGTTTTTATAAACCCATTTCTCACGTTACGCGGGGCTTTTGTCAGATGTAATTACGTAACCATCTGATTTTAGTATACAAAGAGTACAAATTTTTTTCTGCCGTTCGTTTTTAGTTGCTGCGCAGCCGATTTTTCGTTCGTACTTTTGTAACGAGACCTTATATATTATTTTTATGCTACAGAAGCACGTCATTTTGAAAGTATTGCCTAACGCACTTGTTGAATTGCAGCGTGGCATGGCTTATCGATCGTATGAGCTTGGGGCTTTACCCAACCGTCCATGCGGGATGGCAGCTACTGACAACCTCCGCTCACCATGTGGCTTACGCGTGAAGCTGCTGCCTTCGTCGTCATACGGATTTCCTTGTGTCGACGCGAATATTCTTTCCCTCTTGCTCACGACACCGACTGTTGATTACAAACGTACTAGCAATTATCATATCCTTCAGTTGATAACAAGCTGCTTCAGATACACACTTGGTCCTTGTCAATAGATGACTCATGATTAAAGTCTACGCTGATTATATGTTAACTATTGCATGTAAATGATGTGTTACACTAACGTGTTTACCGCTGTTTGATTAATCTATAGACTGGTATTACCGGGATTTTTTTGGCATGAATCGTGATTTGTTAGGGAGTTTGAGCATGCGCATGACGTCATATCAGTTCTCCGTAAAATAGCAGGTGTAGAGACTTGGATGGGAATACTCCGAGGCAGTTGCTTTCCTGCGCTGGTGAAGTGAGCATGTGCGACGCTGCCTCTTACGTTCATTTGTTAGCTCAGCTGTACCATCCAATGACACTCTTGTACTTTATTTTTACATATTTTCTTCAACGTGGTGCAGAATGTTACGATGCAGTGTAAAGGAATAGGAACGTTTATATATGATGAGTGCAACTGTGTTGGTGTAAGCGCAAAGCTTGAGAAGTAGTGGGAGTCCCCCACAAAACCCCTATTATATAGCTGACTCTTCTCCTCCTAGCCTTCATTATATTGCTGATGCAGCATACTTCCTATTGCCGTTCTCGTTTCTTCACTTCTCTTACGTCTTTCAAATGTGCTGCGGTTTCAGGAGATTACCTATATCTGTGATTTTTGTGGTGATTCTAAAATGAATATTTAAATTCATCTAAGATTGTGAAATTGCAGCAACTGTCCAACCAAATTTGACGTTAGCTTTTACATCAACAACTTTCGAATTGTATCTGACATGAGGCAAAGGAAGTAAAATGAATTTGGGTATTGAATATTTCTTTTGTTAATTTTGTGTGGATCTATATAGTGCAATTTTTCTTTATTGTTAAATAAATAACTATTATTTCGAAACTTACTTCTGAAGTTGATAATGTATTACTTGAATATTTCATGACATAGCTTAGCTACCTTGGGAGATTTTCATAAACACATGCTGCTGATTTATTAGTCACAATTCAATCTATTTTGTGATATTTATTCTGCCTCTTTGATCATTGGTATGTCAAAAATGCAGAAGAAATGAAGTTAAAAGTTGAAGAATAAGTAGAACTTTTTAATAAAAGTAATCTTGTGTGAACAAAGCTAGCAATCACAGCATTTATCAATCCATGTGCTCACAGCTCACTTCATGTACATGTTAGGTTTTCATTTACTTTGCTCTCATATGTGAGGCATTTGTGCAATCCTGAAGCCATTAATGGGTGAGCTTAGATCAAGCTGGACATTAAAGGTTCATACATCTCTCTGTGTATCAGTTCTATGAACAAGATACAAAGACATGAAGAAAAAGTATTAAAAGATTTAATGTTAATGCATCATTCCCATTAATGCTTAGTATCAACCATGGTTCTCATTTGATTTATTGGGTTAATAATCTCTGTTCCTATAGCAAGTATATATAGAAGAAGCAACTTAAACAGAAGATAGTGCTAATCTTGGATAGTTTTGTGGCTCAATCTTGAACAAATATACTCTTTCTATAGGCTTGTCTAAGAATTTGGAACCTGTTCTTCCTACATCTTACTCATTTCTGAATGTTTTTATCTTGTTGCTTGGTTTTTGATTCAAAACCAAGCTCCTCGGGAATGAAATTTAATTTATATATTATTATGTATCAATGCAAAATTACTGTTTGAAATCATTACATTACATAAGTCTTCATCAAATTTCATTTTATCTACGGTATGTACTATCTTGAAATTCTCTTGGACTCAGTGCAGGCTTACAGTTGAGCCTAAATTATTTTAGCTTAATGTAGTTTGTTTACAAATCATTTTTGTTTTTTTCCTTGTAGGGGAGGAGAGAATATCTTCATGTGTAAAATTAAGTAAAATGAGTGTACCATACAGAATATCGTTCAGGAAAAAACTTTTTTTTCCTCTTTGTCGCAAAGATGCCATAAAGACTACAGCCTTTATCCACACACAGTGCTTGAGTATAAATGATAACAATTTCCCAGCTAAGCACAATCATTTGTCTAAAATTTCATCCTTGTTAAGAGTCCAACTGTTATGTGACTGCTACATAATTGCATGTCGTGCATTACAAGCATACAATCATTGTGTACTTTTAACTTGCGTTTCTGTGTCTGAAACTGTACAAACTTGTAATTATCTTGCAATTGTTTCGATTATTCCTAGAGCCTGACGCGTCCTTCTCAAACCTGTTCGCATTGCATATTTTCTATTCGCATTGCAGGCATCAAGTCATTAATCTCACATAGACGCTCTTTTCTCTATGTGTACATTTTCTTGGAACTTAGATTTTCTTATTACAAAGCGAATCTTCAATTAAAAATTAAAGTAATTAAATTATAATTATCATTGAAATTGAAGTGATAACATGCGTGCCTTTTTTTGTGCAGATTTCGATGCTAAGTTGAAAGCCTTTCTAGGAAGTTACTATCTTGGCAGAAATAAAGTGTCAAAGAATGCACTGTTTGCGGATGTAATTATAAAAAATAGTGATTTACAATTACATTTAAAGTTTCTTTATGAGTGCCAGTTCAATTACAGTGATTATTGAGGTGTTTGAGGCCGTGCCTCTAGTGCTGTGAATAAGTGTATCTTTTAGGCAGTGTTTGAATTCTACATCAACCGGTTTACCAGAATCGTCAAACTGCTGCTCATCTCGTCTGTCCGTCGTCAACTCAAGAACACTTCTTTTTCTGTGAGTATAATGCCTTGAAATACCGGTCGGGTTGCTGACTTAGCAAATTATATGAGCTATGTCGCTACTCTTATTCAGAGTTGTCAATGTCTGGTTGCAAGTTCGTATTTTCTGAAGATCATGTGATAATTTTTGAATTCGTTTAAATATCAATGTTTTTATAAGTTGTAGCTAGTAGTTGATTAAAGTTTCCGCTTGTTATTAATTGCGGTGTGTGCGGCCTAGCGAGATGCAGCCTGTGTACGCGTCATGAATATGAACGAAAAACTGGCAGCTACTTTGTGTGTATAATTCTGACAAAATTACTCAGTTCAACATTGAGACGAAATTCGAGTCGACTGATATTAAGAATTTCTATTGATCCAGTGCGTATTTTGAGCGATTGATTGCTTAGTGTAGCAATTCGATTATGGATATACGATTCGTTACAATTCTTTGCAGCGTTCTGTGATGAAGAGTTTTTTTTTTCAATTCAAACTCGTGACCAGTTTTTTTGCGCTAAAGTTGACTTGATCAAATGTCACGAAAGCAAGTTCAAATTTTTATTTTTGAAATGACAATGAATGCACTGTGAGACATCAAAAATGACAATGAGTGCACGCTCGTAAATAGGATAAGTTCGGTCATTTTTGCATTTTATTTCTTAATGATATTTCTTAATAATTATTTCATTTATCGCGACGAGCAGGTTCGTGAGCGTGATCTTTTATATTGCCAAAGAAATTGTGAGTAGTTTTACAAGGTAAATCGAGGATTTGTTGGCAAATCGAGGGTAGGTCTTGGATATCTCTTGGCCGCTCTTGCCTTACCTCTTGAGGTGCCAAGGTTCTGTGTGCGTGTGCCAAGTCGTGGTGGCTTGCGTTCAATTAAATTATAATTATCATTGAAATTTAAGTGATAACATGCGTGCCTTTTTTTGTGCAGATTTCGATGCTAAGTTGAAAGCCTTTCTAGGAAGTTACTATCTTGGCAGAAATAAAGTGTCAAAGAATGCACTGTTTGCGGATGTAATTATAAAAAATAGTGATTTACAATTACATTTAAAGTTTCTTTATGAGTGCCAGTTCAATTACAGTGATTATTGAGGTGTTTGAGGCCGTGCCTCTAGTGCTGTGAATAAGTGTATCTTTTAGGCAGTGTTTGAATTCTACATCAACCGGTTTACCAGAATCGTCAAACTGCTGCTCATCTCGTCTGTCCGTCGTCAACTCAAGAACACTTCTTTTTCTGTGAGTACTAGCGCTTTGAAATACAGGTCGGGTTGCTGACTTAGCAAATTATATGAGCTATGTCGCTACTCTTATTCAGAGTTGTCAATGTCTGGTTGCAAGTTCGTATTTTCTGAAGATCATGTGATAATTTTTGAATTCGTTTAAATATCAATGTTTTTATAAGTTGTAGCTAGTAGTTGATTAAAGTTTCCGCTTGTTATTAATTGCGGTGTGTGCGGCCTAGCGAGATGCAGCCTGTGTACGCGTCATGAATATGAACGAAAAACTGGCAGCTACTTTGTGTGTATAATTCTGACAAAATTACTCAGTTCAACATTGAGACGAAATTCGAGTCGACTGATATTAAGAATTTCTATTGATCCAGTGCGTATTTTGAGCGATTGATTGCTTAGTGTAGCAATTCGATTATGGATATACGATTCGTTACAATTCTTTGCAGCGTTCTGTGATGAAGAGTTTTTTTTTTCAATTCAAACTCGTGACCAGTTTTTTTGCGCTAAAGTTGACTTGATCAAATGTCACGAAAGCAAGTTCAAATTTTTATTTTTGAAATGACAATGAATGCACTGTGAGACATCAAAAATGACAATGAGTGCACGCTCGTAAATAGGATAAGTTCGGTCATTTTTGCATTTTATTTCTTAATGATATTTCTTAATAATTATTTCATTTATCGCGACGAGCAGGTTCGTGAGCGTGATCTTTTATATTGCCAAAGAAATTGTGAGTAGTTTTACAAGGTAAATCGAGGATTTGTTGGCAAATCGAGGGTAGGTCTTGGATATCTCTTGGCCGCTCTTGCCTTACCTCTTGAGGTGCCAAGGTTCTGTGTGCGTGTGCCAAGTCGTGGTGGCTTGCGAGCTTTTGTGCAAGGCTCCTCTAATTAACCTGCTGCTCACGTGCCTCCATTATGCGCTTCTCTCAAACACTGAGACTTTGCCGCTTGAAATTCTCTTATGATTTTTCCAAGTGGGCCTCCTGCTTCATCAAGGTCATGTGTAATTCTGTCTCAACATTAGTGAAAATTTTTCTATGTCAGGGCTATTAAATCAATGCAAGCGTATACTAAATTTTTTGCGCGTGCGAGATTTTTTAATATTGTTGTTAGCCGAAATTAAAGCCTCTCCAAATAGAACAGCGCGTCACGCGGTGGAATTAACCTCGTCTTTGACTGCGCTCTGCATTGTTGAAACTTGAACGACCTGCCATGATAAGTGTGATGCTTCTCCAGACTAAGCCTAATTGGTTGGCATTTCCAATTACCTTATTGGAGGTATGCCAAGTGCTAAGCTTGTTTTGCTTTTAAAATTTTCACCATGTTACTCTTTTGCAAGGTTTGCCTACAAATTTACTTTATGCAGGCTCAATTGTGTGAAATTTGTCGAGTATAATAAATTGCAACAAACTTGGCCGCTCTTGTCAGTTTGAAAGACAATAATTCGTCAAGCGAACTGTTGAGCGTTTGTTGCGTAGGTGAGGATTTAAATTTCTGTTGTGAATTTGACCATAGTTATATAGTTATCACGTGGTCTTGCTTTGATATCTCTAATTCGTACTTCTTCAGCGAACAATTTGTCGAGTCATACCTTGATAAAGTATGCTGCTTATCATGGCCAAATGCTGCTGTGGTAGGAAATTACTTATCTCCAGAATCATCCAATCTATGATTTGAGAGGCAAAATTTGTCTCCAATATATTCTTCTATTCCTCATGAAAGTACATTTATTATATTTACATAGGTACTCATGAGCCGATAGTTCATGCGCAGTATTGGTATGATTATTTTATTTTTATTTTTGTTACGTGCATAACTATTCACCAACGCTGACCAACGCAATACGCAGCCATGATTACGCGCAATTGGTTTCTTGTAGTCTCGACAAGCGCCTCTGAACGAGCTGCGTTTGCTGCTGATTCAAGAGGTGGTCGAGTCTGAGCCTGGCGACGTAGAATGCTATTGCGCGCCTTATCGATTGCTCTACTTTCTCAAATAGTATCCCTCTTTGTTCATTTCATACATATCAATAGCGAATCAAGTATGATGAATATCCATTTTTACTGTGCGAGGGGTATTGGCTAGTTTTGAAAGAGGATGTGTTGAATAACGTATTAATTTATATAAAAGCTGATACTTACATACGTGCTTTAGTCTACTTTAATGGTCATTTCCTACAAAAAAAAAATCGTTTCTAAACTTGAGGTTCTCGGGGACGAGCGCCTGTCTTGTAATATCTTGCCGTATTACCCATTTTTTACATTTTTATGAATGAATTTCATCATGAAACAATATTCTGTTTTACCCGCTCTTCTCGATCACGTGCTGCTCTAGATCTAGAACTATAGTGGCGGCGTCGCGTTCATAAGAGGCGCTCTTGTTGGAAACTGTGTCAACCTCGATGATATTACTGAATGCGTGTTTTGACCAATTCTTAGTAGCACGCTGCACGATTCACTTGACTGCGAAAGGGTTTTAAAATCTTAGCGGCGTGACAGTTATATTTATACATAATTTATAAGTTTAAAGTAATGGAGATAAGTAGAAAACTGTCGTGGGCATGAATTTGAGATGTTTCTATATTATATAGAAATACAGAAGCTCAGTTAAACCCTCCTCCTAGAAATTTCATACAGTTAACTGTGTGAATTTAATTTCTCATTTCTGTTTGTTTTGAATTATTCACTTCTCATTTAGGAGCATCGTATTGCTTGACCGCTGGGTCTCGATGCTCACTGTCAAATGACTTCTTATTGCGTGATATAGCTGCTAAAAAAGACCCAAATTAATTGCGAATGTGCGACGCGCGCCTGGTGAACGCCTTGTTCTTCTATTCCTTGTTTGAGATTATACTGCTTGTCTTCTTGGCCGTATAACTGCGTGTCGTATGACTGTATTTCTCTCATGCGTCAATGTTTTTTTCCTGAAAATGACATGAAAAAAAATTGGGCAGGTCTATGACAGTTTTCTGATTCGATGAAAACTTTGCTGTCTCATAGGGATTGAGATATGTCCTTTATAGTCACTGAAATTTATATATTGCCTAGTGAATACCGTACCGTGAATTTGAAGAATTTCGTGTTTAGAAAACGAGCGAATTTTTTTAGTTGCAATCATTTAGATCCCACGAATTTCGTTTGTATCCCGAATAATCACTGGACGATCATATTCACAAAAATTAATGATTATATTAAAAAGAGTAGAAAATACTTGTTTTACAAGGACGAGCAATGTCTGCGCCATATATATATACCTGCTGAATTTAAAGCTTGAAACGATTTTTTGCCGCATTTTTTCCTCATAGTAAATTGTTTATGGTAGACATGGCCTGCATCCTTCATTGTTGTACATACCAGTTATGCATATTTTACTGCATTCTTGTTGCGTTTTTCAATGCAGTAAACATATTGTTAGAAATATAACTCTCGATTTACATTCATTTAAATTTTTGTGACATAATTAATGATATTTTTGTTTCTTTGTCGTCTGACACATTAGCCGTCATCAATGCGTTTCGTATTAAATGGTCAATTAAATGTACCTTTTCAGTAGTGTAACGGTTACAATTGTGCACCAGTGTAAAAAATTTGGATTATTGTTTGTCATGAAGGGTTATTGATCGAGTACCGTACCGTCACAAACAAAAAGTCGCGCGTCTGAAGTGATCGCAGGTGTGCATGTTGGCACGAACTTGCACACCTGATGCATTCAATCTTTTCAATACTGGTCAAATGTTTTTCTCTTCCCTCAAAAACTGTATGTTGTCATGTTTTTATCGACAGTATTCATCTGCGGTACTTCTGCCCGAATAACATTTAAAATTGAAAATGAAGTCTAGACGGTTAGAAACTTTTATTAAAGGCATATGACATTTTTTAGAGTCGTGCAAGTAACTCGAGACCATCTTTGTTCTATTTGAAATGTTTTCGAATTTTTAAAGTGCATTGATAGACTGAACGTTGCCGCGATCTTGTCCATAATTATTGTTCTACTGCGGCATGATTCATTCATTGAAGGCGAGTTTATGCCTCACATTGTTTATTCATCTTGCAAGACAATAACACTCATTTTGCTAAAATATTTGTGTCCTTCTTTAGTATGGTATAATATTAGTTTCTTTATCATTTCACTTAATCTATTTGTTCACTTGAATGTGAACAAATTTAATTTATACTCGTTTTGATTTTCCTTACCTATAGTTTATCCTGCTAAAAGTTCTTTTTTATCTCGTATTTATGACGAATTCTTTGAACAATTTTCAAATTTTATGCCCATAAACTGTAAGCGTTCACGTTGCTGTTATCGCTGTGCTTCAACCTGATTAGGTAATTGTTGAGCTTCTAAGGTTACGATCTGCGCAGCAAAACATTTGCCGGACATGCTAACGATGGCCAAATTTTAAAAATAAGCCACCAGCATTCAGCTGGAACATGTTGTTTCTTAACGGTATTTTTTTTGTGTCTGGATGTAGCTATTATATAATTTCTTTGTTGTTAAAACGGTGTATGGGAATGTTGATCTGGCTACGAGTATGTTATGTTGCCGGAATTGTCATGCCATTGGTTTTTTAGCCTTGCATCCTGTAGTTTGTATTGTGTATATATGCATGGCTGCGTAACTGAGCTGTGTAGCTCCCATGCTGCCGGGATGCGGCAGTGGAGTGTGCTTTTTTCCCTGCGTCCGTGTGTGGCGTTCGTTGACGTTATGTCTATCGATTTAACTTGGTATGTTCGTCTGTACTTGTTTGTTGAAAAACTAGCGAGTATTTCTGAATTTCATTTCTCTCCCAATTGCGCAACCTACTAGCATTGGGCTTAAATAATGACATATATTTTATGTTGTACCTCACACTCGATACTAACATTTTAATCGCGTGTCCTTGGAATCAAATTTTCATCGTTTCGTATTTGTGCCCGCTGTGTACTTGCACCTGTTGATTTGGTTCAACGGAGACCTAGTTATGATTTGTGAGTCTGCTGTGACCTTTGTCGCACAACTTTGTGCAAGGTTCTCCCAGCCTCCGATCAGTTGGGGTTCGATTTTTTTTAGAAAATTTAAAATGCAACAGAGCTCGCAATTGCACGCGATTCTATTGACTGATAGTATTTTTGCGCATAAACACCAATGAAAGGTTAAGGATTCATCATATCGAACGGATATTAGTTTACGGTTAAGAGTGGGTGTACGTGACGTACGCCTGGTTAGGATTAAATTCTAGTGGCTGCGTATAACTATCCCTGGCTGATGAATTTCGATTGCTTGGCGTCGTTCGATGAGGCAATGATCCCTGGTAGAGCGCAGCTGTTTGGTGTCGCATTCAGGGGATGCCGCTGCCTGATAGGTTACGTCGGACGTTGCCCCGACGCTCTTCTTTCTACCCCGATCTTCATCCCAGCCTTGCTTAGGTAGTCTCTACATGGAGAACGTGCAATTTTTTACAAGCTCGCTTCTTTCCTCATCATTGAAGTGGGTTGCTCCAACACGTCACGTTCAGAATCTGTCGGGAGCTTCGGTCGATCGTATTTAGCAGCTTGTGTTGAGAAATGCTCAGTGATCGTGCAGCGCTGCTGCTTTTAATTTGTTTGCTAATCGCGAGATGCATCTCGCTCCTGAATATATTAGATGAGTGACAGTAACGTTTCGTATGTGCATGAGTGAAAAAAATGTCTTCATCAAGCGACCGTTGAAAGCTGTCGAAGGATTTTTACTCTTGGATTCAAATTTTGTTCTCACTGAGTTTTATTCTATATTGTTTCCTTTGTTTATTCCGTTCACGCAGTTATTATATTTGATTTTATGATTTAGTCAGGAATGCATGAATAACGCTACAAAAAATGGTATGCTAAGTCTCACCGCTTGGAATTCACATAGGAGCGAGAAGGTTGAGCGAACTGGCCAACTTGACGACGCGTTTGTTAAAGGTTCGGGCCCGATGTGGAGGAAATGCCAGACCATCGCCGTCCCTTTTGGTTGCCTGACTGCTGCGCTTCCTGCAGTCACGCGTTCATCTCGAGCCCCGAGGCTCCATTTTTGAGAAATAATCTATACTATTACAGTACGTCAAGTATTATTCAACCCAATAATCAATTTTCATCCTACTGATGTAAATATGGCAGATCAATAACCTAGTCGTTACTTTTAGGCTTCAGTTGAATTGAAATTAGAGAAATTTCACCACTGAATATCATGGTGAGAATTTTTGAGAATCCGGTTCCTGGTCCTGCCGTGCTTTTATGTGAGAACGGCAGGTAAAACGTGCATTGTGTAGCTATTATGCCTTCGCTGGCGTATTTTGTATTCCAATTGTGCCGCTCTTGCTGGTAAGATTCTAATTGCTTTTATGGCATCGTAGTACACAAACCCATTTCCCCTTTATACACCACTGTTTTCGGGGTTATAGCATTCATGCTACCCTCTTGATTTAAATTCTGTATCTCTGTGTTTTATCTATTTGCCATAGCGTCAGAGAACTGATTCATACACATGCTTGCATGCGCAAAAATTGGGAAGTCGGCGAATTTTCCCCCCCAGATTTGTGTTGAATTCTAATCGTTCAGTTGTTACGTGAGACGGCCTTTACGAATTCATCTATTGAGGTTTCATATAACTAATAGAGAATAATGCTAATATGAAATGAACTATCCAATACTCGGAATCTTCATCCGAAATGTTTATATTTTTCTTTCTATTAAAAAAATTAAAATATTCCCACTTAATATGGGAAGTTGTTAATAATTTTCGTCCTTATAAGCCTCACAATATTTCGTGCGCAACTTCGCGAAATTTGCTAGTTCTTCCGCATTCCTTTTATCATTTTTGACAGTAGTATTTTCTTTAAGCCATTGATAAAGTTTTATAAAATCTCCAGCGGTCGTCTCCGAAAATATTGATATTTTTACTAATGTTATGTTTATGGCCACGCAGTTAGCGGTTACTTTGGGAAGAGTATAGCGTATTGCCTAAGTGCATAGCGTATAGTGTATTTGCGTTAGTGCATAGCGTATTTGCGTTAGTGCATAGCGTGTTTGCGTTAGTGCGTAGCGTATAGCGTATTTTCGGAAGGGCATAGCGTATAGCGGATTAGCGCAAGTGCATATAGCGTATAGCGTATTCGGGAAGCGCGTATCGTGTAGTCGAACAGCCTGTAGCTAGCAAGCGCTATCACTGCCTGTACGTGTGGGTTTGTATAACGTTACATTGAAGTGATGAAAATCGACTGTGACGCCTGAGCTGCTGCTATTCTGAGCCTCGAACTGTGAAGGAGGAAGCAGCAGTAGCACTGAAGGACCGTTACCACGCTGCTCGTGCTACCTGCCCACCACGTCAATTGCTTGCGGCGCTTTGGTAGCCATGCATTCAAATACTAGACACTTTTCGCCTTCTCTCAGTTATGACTAAATGATTATTCTAATAGAGTGGTCGATGATGAAAGAAGAAAGCAGTAAAACAGACTCGTTTTCGAGTAATGTTTGTTGTTTGTTTCGATGCGAGTTGAACAACGCAGAAACACAAATATACCAGTTGTTGGGATCAGCCTCGAAAGAGCTTAAAATGTCGATTATTTGTCGAAAATATTCATTATAAAAATTGATTGATGTGCCTTTAGAACTTAAATTGTTCGATGATTATTTTATTTTTTAATTTTTCTGTTCCCAGCTAAACTAAAAAAATTTTACAATCGAAGAACGAAAATTGCTTTGCACTGCCTTATGAAAATTTAATTGATCACGTGTATGGAAGCATGCTATGCCGCGTGAATTACAAGCAGAAAGTTTGTTGTTCGGCGGTTGTTCCAAGACAGTGAAGATCACACAACTCACACTCGAGGCACTTGTGACAACTTTTTGACAAGACATTTTAAGGTGATGGAACTTGACAGAATACGATACGAAGAATCCTGGCGATACGAAAAATCCTTGAATAATAAAAATTATGTACGAAAGAACACCTGAACACCTCATTCATAAACTTTGTCAAGTAAAGGTGAATTCTTTGCCCTAATTTAGGCTTAACTTCAGTAGGAATGCACTGCAATATGAAATGTGTCAATTGATATGCAATTGTTTCTGTACCCCTTCAATATTTAGACTCTCAAGCTATGTATCAATGGACTTGAGATATATTTTCAAAATTGTTGAACTGAAATCAGTCTCACCAATTAAGAATCGGCAAAAAAGTATGCTTGTACTATGATTCGTGATCGGTATGTCGTCATAATCGCTCGAAACGATGGATTAGGATTTCACATGCACGTATTCCGTGAGACCTCGTCATCGATCAACTCTAAAACGTATGCTGAGGCGGATGCATTCTTTCGTTGTGTCTACCCACCTCATTGTTCACTTCCGCCTTTAATTCTCAGCACGTGTTTTAGTCTAGAGCGCGCCAGGGAGCTGTGACTCCATGTGATGAGTTTAGGACTTCTCAGTCCACGGTCAAGCTGATGCTTTGACCGTGGTGATGCTGATGCTTGACCGTGGTATGCTGATGCTTAACCACGTGGCTGATGCTTGATGATTCGAAGGCATGATGACTTGGGCCAAAGCTGAACTTCTGAAGGCGGAGTGTGGAGAGATCCATGAGATGCGTGGACACGTTACGACTGCAATCGATGCTTGCCGCTGCTGCTGCTGCTGCTGCTGCTCGTGCGAGAACGCACGCTCGTCAAGTGCCAGCGTCTGACACTGGCATAGTATCTGCTATTGTGGGAGAGCAACTTTAACCAGACGCGACGCTCTCCCTCCCTCCCCTTTCATTTCTCTCTCTCTCTCGTTACTCTCTCCGTTGATCGTTCTCGCTCTTTTTAAACACCTCCCTCCTCTGCACCTTGTGAGCGCGTTGCTGCTCTATTCTCTCCCTCGTGTTGCTGTGGTAGATCAGCTGCTGCTGCCACTGTGGGAGTGGCCTTGAAGTCGAGGTTGGCATCGCCCACGTTTGCCTCCATACAGTGTGCTCATTTGCCCTCGGGCTTTCTTGATAATATTTTTTTATCTTGCATTTTAAGTGTTTTATTTCTGTATTTTATTCCTTTTTGTTCTTTTATCTCATTTTTACATTTGGATTTTTTGGTTCAAAATCCCCGCCTTAAACGTAAACCAGAGATTTCACGATTTACGAGATTTCACGATTCAATTCAAGCTCCCATGAAAAACTATTTATTAGGCCACGTGTGATCTATATTTATGACCAGATCTTGTAAATATTTTATATTGGCTCCAATTTCAATTATTGTGGCCTTTTCTATAAATGTATTTCTCTGATTTTTTTCCTTTTTCTACATTTCTCCTCTGAGACATCATACACTTCTCCTTTCATCTATTCCTTTTCCTTCCAATAATGGAATAAACGATTGTTCTATATTATCGCAAGATGAAGCTTATAGTAATTATGATTTCGATCGTTATTGAATTCACGAGGTTCGGGATTTTTTGTAAATTGTTGTGCAGAACTCATGTTCGTTGCAGTCATGAAATTGAGCTCTTTGTTCACTTGAAAGTGACTCGCTCACTGTCACTGCCGTGTTAGTATAGCCAGACGCAGCCTCATAATGCGAGTTAGTGTCTGATTATGGTCTTAATTTCTATTAATTTGCGGATCTATAAATTTACTACCTTAATAATCTTTGGAACTGTAACTCGTCTAGAAACTGAATATGATCGTGTTTTGACTGAGCTGAAGACGTATAGAGTTTTGACTGAGCTGTAGACGTATAGAGTTTTGACTGAGCTGTAGGCGTATAGAGTTTTGACTGAGCTGTAGACGTATAAGCCAATTACTAATGTCGGACAACTGCATTTATGTGTGGGATTCGAGAATCTATGAAGCAAATTATTTTTCGGTTGTGCCCATACAAGTAAATGTTTTTTCGGATATACCAATAAACAAATAATCTCATAAATAACGGCGTTTTGATGAATTTCTTCGAAGTTTGCCTGCTTGTCAACCCGGGCATGCGGCTATAAATAAACACAGCAAGCAATTCTTGCAACTTCGCATAGACTGGGCGGAGCCATCGGTTTATGACGTGGCGGTCTACCATTGGCGACGGTTTATGACGTGGCGTGCTGCCATTGGCGGGACGTCATGACTGCGTCATGGCAAGACTGCCATTTAACTCGAGATATGAGCGTTATCTTGAATTCTGGATTACAGTAACCTTTCTGGAGATATTTCCTTGCTCAGCTCTTTGATTTGAGTGACTCATCGTATTTTCGACGTAGGGTATAATTACTTGGCTCCGCTCAGCCTGCCATGCAGTCCGGTCTATTTCTCCCTTGGAATAATCTCTGATAAATTTGGTGTCGAAAATGATGCACGCCTGCAGATATTTAACTCTGCACAACATTTGGACCTAATTTATTGCGCCTTTATCTAAATACAACTGTCAATATTCCTAAGAAATCGCATGACTTCTTTGATTTTTGGTAGTGAGGCTCTAATCGCCGTGAGCTGCTCTGGTGACGTGGCCTCTCATATGACGTCATACGGAACGAAACTACATCCTGTGACGTACGTTGTGAGCGTTAAGCCGTCAACGTTTGTTGCTTGACGTACGCAGAGATCATTGGTGCAAATCACAGATGTCACTGCCTGTAGTTTGTATGTATAATGTAATTTAATGGGCGTTACTATGCTAAACAAAGTTGAGGATAGCTGTTCGATGCTATTTTTCTCGCGTTCGATGCTATGAGGTTTATTGTGCTATTGAGTTGTGATATCCTGCAAAAAATTTGATTGTAGAAAGCATTACATCGGCTGTTTATCCTCTGATTGGTTACCTACAAAATGCATCTTCTGCTCCGAGCCTAGATCTTGTAACGTGTCAAATGCTGTCCAACCTGCAGCTTCATCCAATAGTTTTAACGCAATTGCTATTTGCAATCGTAGTTAGAAGTATTTATTGCGACTATCTCTGCCTTGGAAACTTTGAATGCTAAAACTGATCAAAAGTTGAAGTATGAGTTTTCAGAGTTCTGTCTGATTGTGTTACCTTTAATATTTTAAAAACCATTGAGTCAATATCATAACTTGTTTGAATCAAGTGGATATGCAAAATGTGACTGTTACAAGTGTTATAAAGCGTGTCATCTCACTGGACTGTCTTCATGAAGTCAGTCCTGTGTGCTTGTGTTCCGTGGTTGGTCTTTGTCTCGGTATAAAATGTTAGTGCTGCATTGCCTCGCATCTCATTGATGAGGGCCTACCTGGTGTGATTCAAACTGATAAAATGGAACTGTAGACTACCAGATACGAGTGAGGTGACGCGCGTGCAGACGTTGCTGCTTCACTGCCTTGCAACTTGCTGATCATAGTTGTGGGACCACAAGTCTACTAGTTTCGAGTGAGGTGAAGCGCGAGCAGACGTTGCTGCTTCACTGCCTTGCAACTCGCTGATCATAGTTGTGGGACCACAAGTCTACTAGTTTCGAGTGAGGTGAAGCGCGAGCAGACGTTGCTGCTTCACTGCCTTGCAACTCGCTGATCATAGTTGTGGGACCACAAGTCTACTAGTTTCGAGTAAGGTGAAGCGCGAGCAGACGTTGCTGCTTCTATTGATCGCTTACTGACGAGGCTGCCGACGCTCTCCTCTGGATCTCCGAGTCTTGGGATTTTATCTTATTCTACGATGATGTGCTGAATACAATCGTAATTAAAGATTTATTGCTATCAGCTTTTTAGAACATCAATAGATTTACGTCAATGTGCTTTAACCCGTATGTAAATTCAATTTATTTGGCCGTTCTTGCATCATTTTAGGTCAATCATGACTCATTGTCCTGATGAATTCGTATCTGGTGAATTATAATCTATTGGCCTCATTGTCATAACAAGATTTCCACGCGGGAAATATAGCTCGCGCTCAATATTTATTCCAATTTTCAACGAATTAATGCTGGATGGGCCATAAGAATGATCATGAACTGAACGTTAAATTCAGGTTGTGAATCTTCTCTGCGTGGTGGAAACAGTTCTTGAGTTGGCGAGTTCATCTATAATCGCCCTATGGTTTCGAACACGATGTATGTCTCCTGTATATAAGTGCTTATGCGCTTCATTGCGTAAGGACTGTTGCCTGCAGAAGGCGTCCCAGAGCTACTTTCGATTGACACGGACCGCTGCGTGTTCGCACTTTCGCTCACTTTCTGTTGCACGTCTTGCTCAACTTACGTTTGCTCACTCAACAATTTCAAGACTCGACAAGTTTGCAGGGCATAACTTCTAGTTACCTTTACACGATTGTAGCCTTTCATAGCTGATATAAAATTGTACTTTCAATGAAATATGCATGTTACATATAATCTCTTTGAAGCGAGTAGTCGTCCTACGCGGAAATCGGTAAAACTTTTCATGGAAATTCCAGGTTGTAAATTCACGGTTATTTCTCTTTAGGTAATGGTAACTTAGTTGCCATTGTCATTACAATTGTGGGTTACAACAAGATAGTCAGTGCGTCCGATTCCAGATAGAGGTCTTTGTAGATGATAAGTGAAACATTTTATAATTCTCAGAAAGTAACTCCTTCCCAAACTCTTACTGCCTTAGATATGAAATTTGTTAACGAGTAATTTGCGCAGCACATGAAGTTCATTTTTGAGTATGTTTGACTCACGTTATCCTCACGTTTGAACTTGTTGCTCATAAAATAGTGAACATTGAAGCGATTGACTTGAAGAAGAGTATAAATCTCGATTGCGATTGGCCACTTGTGGCGTCAAAGAGAGGCAGGACGGGAGACCTTGGCTTGCTTTAACTGAAGGCAGCCGCGGCTGCTGTTGCCGTGCTATTGGGTCAAGTATGCCGCCATCGCTTACGCTGCAATCACCTCTGTATAGTAGGCTAAGGTCAGGTTCTTAAAATGAAATCGCTACTCTCGTGTATTTATGATTCTCACGTATTTTTTGCGTTTCAATTGTCCAGATTTCAATCGCGCGACTGCCAAGTTGTCACAATCATTGTTGAGAATCCGACGATTTAGGCAGTAATTCTCTAACTAAAACTTAAATATATATGACGCTGTAGTTTGTCAGTACAGTAAGTATATATGTATGGCACCTGTATAATACTGTTTAGTGAGCTTTGTAAAAAAATCCCCTAGTTGAGACAATGTGGTGGGTGTTATATTATTTTCTTGTTCTGACCTGAAATTACCCTGTCATTTCTCACTCAATCATTGGTTAGTTTTTGTTCAGATTCGTCTTGATGCAATAATGCAACAAAAGTCGCCGATGAAAACTGTTCGAATTATCATTGTACGGTAGTGTTGTCAGCGAACTTTGAGCCTAATATTTGTTCACTTGAAGATAAAGTTTGGATTACCTGTTTACCTCATCAGTATGTTTTCTCTCACGGTCTGATGTGCGTGTCGCACCGCTGTCTTCCGAGCCTTCTCTATAATGCACGGCCGTCCTCGGTCATCACTTTGTTCAGGCATAAAAACCGGCCTCGTTTAATTGTCGTCTCTTCTATCTAACAAGAATGTATAGGGGTGATTTACGGAAATTTTCTGTTAAGTATCTAGCACCAAGCGGCCAGATGTTGTAGGAAAAGGGCAGGGAGTATTTTATATGAAAGGCGAGGTCATGAAGTTTTGCGTCCCGCCTAGTCAATTGCCATTATGCATTGGACAAGTGAGCAGCGTGCGTTTGCTTTCGAGGCGTACCTCTGAGACATCATTTTGCAGAGCGCCTCATTTGCTTGAGAGGTGACCATTTTTGTTCGGTCCGAACCCCCGATTTGGCTGAAGTGTGATTTGTTATGGGGTTATCTTAATTGTTCACAATGACTGTCCAAGGATCCTACCTCTGAAGAACAATATACGCCAAGCTATCGCCAACATATGCGTCAATATGCTTCAGCGAGTTGAACGGAGCTTCAAAAGTCGACTAAATGTATTGGTAATAGGAGCCGTCATTTGTCCAATGTCATCTTTAAAACTTAAGTGATACGAAAATTCAGGTAATTTATTTTTCAATAAAATTTATATCGTAATGTTTTTTTCATTGAGCGTTAAATGCAGGAAATTTCCGTACATAAGAGTACGATGCCGTGCGGGTAAAATCATTCAATGTGAGCATGAATCACTCGCTCTTTGTTGAGTCTCGGTAGGGATTATTGCACACTTTTGAGAACAGCTTTAATCAATTTAATGCATTCGTGAATTGCTAAGTGCAGATTCGAAGCGTGTTCATGAGAGTTGAAATTTCACTGCTTACTTAGTTGAAAGATTCATCATTTGAAGTCGCTTTCATTGTACTACACTTTTGCAACATCTAGAATCCTCGACCTACATTTTTCCTACTTGTATCTTCAAACTTATTAATAATGTAATTCCGAATGAAATTTTAAATTAGCATTACATTGAAACTTTTTTTGCCACAGATAATTACTATAAACTTTCTAGAATATTCACTTCTTTAAAGAATTGAATCTCGGTCTTATAAGTGACTGAACTATAGTCTGTATTTAACTTTTATTTTCCATGCACCGTGAGGCAAGCCCTCACAACATAAGTGGGTCAGTCATTGTGTAGTGAGCAGCGAGCTGCGCATTTGTTGCTCTGGCCGAGAACACTTCTTACATTGTCTGGTCGCTTGTATTGTCACGCTCACTTCTCGTGTGGCTCGAACGCTCTCGTCATCACACCCACTCGCTCGTCGCGCCGCTGGGAGACTAGAAACCTGGCGCTCACTGCACTCTCCTATCTCAACTACATGAAATTAAAGTAAATTGTTTCGAATACGTGAGTATTAGATGGTTGAATACGAATGTTGTTGCATGTGTGAAAACATTTGTTGACCTTGTCTCTTCCGTTCCATGACGATAAAATACAATTCTCAGTAGTGAAAGTTTCTTTTATTTGTCATACCAATCGCATTCTGAGCCGAATCTTGAACTCCTTTCACATCGTTGTTTAGCCTTACACTTTCTCTTTCAGCTGGCAATGACATACCGCCTCGTAAATGTCACATCGTTATGTAATTTGACTCGTACATAACCTATGATGCACATGAGCATCACATTGTAGATGTTTTTTGACTTGCTGACTGCTGAGTAATAATTTGAATGGAAAAGTAATTCTTAATGTGTCCCGCTTAGTCTGATATGCCTTGATATCTTCTTAGTATGTGTATAACGCTCAACATTTAAGTTGCGTATAGCTCCCGATTGGCATCACTACAAAAATTTTTAGATTATCTTTTCTTATAAAACGGTAATCTTACTACAGAACCACATGATTTCCAGATTACCTTCAGGAATGTGAGATAGGGACACAATACGGGCTTGCAAGGGGCAGCAACAACTGGAACTTGAGACACGAGAACAGGCGAGGGTGGGGTCCCACAGAAAAAAAGGTTCAACCTTGCGACGATCAGAGCTCGACTTGTCGAGAATAGGTCAATGTCAGGCTGCGGGTGCCATGTTCACGGTATAGGGTCACGGGGCCACGAGCGGCGAGCTGTTATTCCCGCGGTAGTCTGCATGAAGGAGCTTGCAAGCTCGCTAGTTCCATGTGTTTAATGGCAAATTAAACTGTTTCGTTCAATTTACCATTGAAGCTCGCACTGAGATAATTATTATCTATAATTGGAATTTCAGTGAGTATGCAATACTTGAATTTGACAGACCGTTGTTTATCTTATTATAAGCAATTATTTGCTACTGTTAGGCATCGAACAGGGAAGAGATCTTCAGTTGGTCTAACATCGTGCAGTCCTTGACATTCAACTGACGCGTGCCTCTTGAAAAATTTTCTATTTGGCAGCAACAAGAATAAAAAATAATCGAGCGATACAAGCAATAACAAATTCAACATTAGGCATGCTGCATATAGTTTTATTTCAAACGCATTTTTTTACGTAAAAAATTAAGTAAGATCAATTTCTGTTGATGACAATTGTATATTCCTTTATTTTTTTCTTTTCTTAGAAGGTGCTGCAGTTGGCGCTGTATTTTATTAATGCGTTATACGACGCTCATATGTTACTAATAGTTATCTATGTATGAATTCGTTGAGTATTGGTAATTTTCACTCCCGAAAGTTTGTGTTGCCAACTTGGTGGGCTTCGCGTGAAATGTGCCAGTTTGTGTGGCTAATTTGGGATGCGGAGCGCAGCCAGTTTTAGATCCCCTGCTCTCCAAAATAGATCAGCCTCATCTCTACTTTCAGCTCCTATTCTTAGTGGTGAATGAAATAAGTTATATGAAATGAACCTCTTGTTCGTTTGAATCCTAAGGAATGTCTTTCAATGTATATCTTTTGTGCATCAAAAGTACGCTTATATTGATTAGTCTGCTCTACTCCTTTGCACCAGTTTTTATTTGAAAACAAGCCTAGCAATAAATTTCATTCGGACCTATACCTTCATGAATGGCAAATAAATTTATGTTTTCCTTCGAAACATTTTGCACGAAAAAAGTTGTTCAAAACATGTAGTATATATGAAGTCGGAAATTGATGCAATCATCGCACGGATTGAGGTTTATTAGCTTCCAGTCCCACTTCTCCGCTGAAGCCAAGCTTTAAGAATTGTGCTTCATTTGACGCCAGTGCCTCCTGGATAAGATATCACTTCCTATTAGGGTCGCCAGTTGTGCGCAGCTGGCGCCAACAGGACATCCCATCACCTGCTCTACAAGGTTTGATTGCGAATGAGCCTGGGTCACATGACCAAAATTTTCCAGGTTTCGATCATCCATGAGCTTATAATGCTTTTAGTTACATTCGTTTTTCACAGGTATGAAATACGAGTAATTCTTTAACGTAGCAGCAACGATCAACGTGGAACTTTGATTATCCGCCCCTTGATGTACAGTCAAGCTTGTAACTTCCGATGCTGTCGCGATATCGTAAAGATAACTGAATTGTAAAGATCTAGCCTTGTATGATCTTTATTCTGTGACGATTTCTGCACAAGAATTGTAAACTGTGATAATGAATGGCTTTGATAATGAAATTTCCTTTGTGGTAGGGAAATTTGTCATTCGATGTTCAAAACTAGTATCACCAGGATCATTTCGGCTATAAATCTTGACCGACCATCAGGAAAAACTTGTTGGGGTTATAAAATATTATGGCAATCCAGGGGCAATTATTCAAATATTTAATTAATAGTCTAGCTAGTCCCCGAGAAGCACTACCCACTTTCTAGTTCATGACTACTTGTGGCATTTACGGCGAATGTAACTCGACATTTTCAGACGTTTTTTTTTCTCATTCTTTGTCTTGCACGAACTTGGCCCGCGATATGGATCACTTGATTCTAAGTGGCTTCTAGCAAGGGTCACGGGCCGCCACGTACAAGTGTCCTCTGCAACCGACAAGCCCGTTTATGAAATTCATCCCATTCCTGATTTCTTTGCGAAGCTCACATAACTTCAATAAATTCTTAGATTTAAATTTTGTATATTGTTGCAAATATGGTGTTCGTTCAGGTTTGTAACTGTCTCATTGCTATGACGTTTGAGCAGGTCTAGCTTCCTTCGCGAAATTTTTCGTACAGTTTGTGTCCAATTTGCCATTGAGCTTTCATCACCATATGGCTAAGCTTATTTTTCATTAATTTCATGCTGTAAGTTACTTAATTAATTTGGTTGATTTTCTATCTACTTCTTAACGGCATTGCAATTATTGTTAAATTGTTGTTGATCAAATTCACTGAGTGTGAATTTTCCTTATGTTTCATTGAACCATTTTGTAATTTTTTACACAAATTTAGAGTTATTGACGTGCTGCTGCTGAACTAAATTCGTGTTACAACTATGTTTCATTTTTTTGACAAAACCTTCCATTGCTCGGAATGAGCAACACTGTTAATACTTCTTGCATTCGTCTCAACACTTTTACTTGCCGGTGACAACTTCAGCAGTTAAAGCCTTCGTTCAGCCTTGCCACCGCAATTATCCATCCGTGGCTGAGCGAGAGTTGCCGCGGCTACCGCTGCACTTTCTCTCTCGTCTTCTGATAGGGAAACTCCTCCAACCGTCCGGGTCACTGGGCCATCAGGTTTTTCTCGGTGGCTCATGATAACTAGTTTCCATTTGCCTCAGCATGCAGTCATTACCCTCTGTGTTCTAAGCTTCGAAGTAACCCACGTACTCCAGGCTACTATTATCAATTCTTCTTAACTTAGTGGACCGATGCTATTTATTCCCGATTTATTTATGTATTATTATTTATGTAGGTTTCTAAGTAGAATTGTCTTAATAATCGCATGAACAAATGATCACTTATTACATTTAGGATCTTTAAATGTGAAATGACGATCATGTGTTGCAGTCATTCTAGTTTGAATGCTAATATCAACTTGTCTCTGATTATTGAATGATTTTAATATCGAGCGATTTATCCTTCAGAGCTCTGACGCTCGAACTTACCTATATCACACAATGAATAAAAATCGTGTTTAAACAGATTCCCAGGTCATTTTGAACTTGTTTTTACTCGCGTGCATCTCTTCCTAGTTGCGTGAGCTGACCCAGATCTCCAAACAGGTTTTTGGGCTATCAATGTTTTCACATTCAGAATTTTATGCGTTTGGTCTTAAGTGGGACGGATTAAAGTGGGACGGATTTTTCTTCTTCTGATGTACAGGACCTGTTATCAAGAATAGTTACATTGGTTTAGAAAACGATTAATGAAAACTTGATGAAAAACGTTGCGCTTCTGATCGAGCGTGTGTAATCAACGTGAGATGCTGGTTTCATTTCCGTGTATCAGAAGCCGGACTAGCGCAAGTAACGGCAAGTTACGTCAGATTGCATTCACGGCAGAAGTGAAAGTGCGTGTGTGAACGTATAGGTCAGTGTACGTGTCGCTGCTTGGTATGACCCAATTACTTATAGAAAGTATCACGTACATCAGCGAATAATCGATTGAAAGTGAAAATATAATGAGATATATCACCGCCTGGGGGCGGCCTCCTCACAAGACATCGGTCGTCCTAATGCGCTTGAATTGTATGGATCATTAGGATGTTATTCGATAAACCGAACCAGAGTTGAATTATTTACATCGATAGTCGTATTTTTGTATCGTTGATAAGTAAACAATATTTCGGGAGTATGTTAGTGTTTGCCTAAACTGAAATTTTTAAACTGTGTCTAAACTGATGGTTTTCAAGAGTATTTAATGATCTCTGTGCATCCTGAATGTTAACTGAATTTATATCCTTTATAGATAGTGTGCAACAGCAAACGACCACTTCATGTCGTAATTTTCATATTATCTTCTGCCTTTACTGCAGAACAGTGCTTAGTAGTTTTTCCGGCCAATTTCGTAATCGTTGAGCTTCAATTAATTCATGAAGCATTACCGTTTTGTCACTTGATGACTTGATTCTGCACCAGCTTTTGTAGCGCTTGAAAGTAATTCGCATCACTATGGTTACGTTCTCTCCATCTCTTTGGTTCACTTTATTGTGGAGAACTTCCATCACTTCCACCCGCCCTCCACGAGCTCTCAGTTTGCGTCTTGTAGATACGTGCGGTCACGTGCATGCTGTGCTCTCGTTGNCTCCCTCCACGAACTCTCAGTTTGCGTCTTGTAGATACGTGCGGTCACGTGCATGCTGTGGTCTCGTGCACGCGCTGGCAACTTCCTGTTATCTTTTTGCTCTCACGTGCAACGGGGCCAGTTCTTCTTATCATTGGTATCGTCATTGGACGCTGGGTGGTGGTCTTATGATCTCGTTCACTTATAGGCTGGTCTTATGATCTCGTTCACTTATAAGCTGGTCTCGTAGTATGCATTACTTATTTTCATTGCTTGTCGCGCGCAAAATTTATAAAGAATTGAAATTTTTGTTTGATTCCCATGTTTTATTGTAATTTGCTCTGCAGCTACTTTTTGCCAAGCAAATTAAGTAATTTTACGGTTGGAAAATGTTATCACCGTTAGTTGTAGTTCAAATATTTATGAGACAAGAAATTTTCTCAATAAATGACAAGAAAATTCTTGTTGTACTAAGAAAAATTTCACTATTTCAAAGCGTGTTTCAAGTATACTTAGGCTCCGTGAATTATTTGTCATGAGTGTATGTGGAAGTGAATTAAGAGAGCCGTGATGGATCGAATTCCTGCGTGATGAAATAGCTGCTGTGCAGATTCGTGCTTTATTAACCGCGAGTTTCACTTACAATATTTGATGAATCTTCTCTCCCTGGCCGATCCTGTCTCCGTAAAACATTCTAGGCTCAATAGAGCTATACTTTTTTTGCATTCTGAAAGTAAACTGCTTGTGACTGCTGAGAGTGCGTATCAGTTTTGTTTGAAACGTTCGCTTGGTTGAGGCAGCATTGCAATTTTCCGTTGGTGTAAATCAGAGGTTCCCAACCTTTTTCAGGCTGGCGTCTCCTTTGGTTCCCCAGTGAATCCATGGCGCCCCCCTCCCCTCAGCCCCTGACACACATATGAAAACAAACGCTTCTTTCTTGATATTTAGTACGCAGCAATTTTAAAATAATAAGGTTAAATACAAATGTGTATTTCACAAATAGAACCCCATTTAGCAAACCGATATATATTTTTTCAGTTTTAACTCTTTCAGCATTAGAAATTCAAGACGGCTCGGACAAATTTACGGCCGGACTCGTGGCCGGTCTCGCTGCCGGTCTCACGGCCAATCTTAAAAATTTAGTGACCAAGGAATATCTCCCAAACGAATGAAAGTAGCTCGATAAAACTTGAAAGAATTTGTGCCGCAATGTTAATTAAATCCCTGGCTATCCTATCAGCCCTTTGCACAAGGAACACGCATTCTTTAGGACCTAACGACGATGTTTAGCTCGTGAAAATTTTTTAAATTTCACCTTCATTCGGGAGTTATATGGCGATATGTACCGATATTCGCAGTGATCAAAGAATTTCTTCCAAACTACTGAACAGATTCGAACGAAATTTTGACTATAAATTCCTAACTACCAAACGGTGATTTTTAGCTCGTGAAAATTTATTCGATTCGGAGTCATCTGCTGCATGTGTTGTGTAAAAATCGTCAAACAAACGTACGAACTCCTGACTACGACTTCGCGGACTGCCGCCCCCCCTACTGCCCCTTTCTTCCTCACCGCCCCCCTCAGATCTTTCCACCGCCCAAAAGGGGCGATATCGCCCACTTTGGGAACCACTGGTGTAAAGCGTGCGCTTGCGAGAAGCCACGCCATATATACCCTTTCCTGTTGATCGTGCATCTTTGAGCAAAATTTCCACGTTTGGCAAAAAGCGTGACGCAAACACGCTTCGCCAGCTTCGCTGAGACGCGCGCGGTCTTCCCCTTCCCTCTTCTGTGCTTCTTTGACCTCCCGTGTGGGACGCTCGTTGGTGCTGTTCTCATCGCCGCGGTCTCATTCAAATGAAATTTAAATGCATCATGCTAGAGAGCATTATCATGATTAACATAAGGTTGATATTAAATTTCAAGTGCGATTCGTATTTTAATTCGCTGAAATTCCGTAATCCGTACGGAAATTCTTCGTAGGCTTAACCAACGCCTGTTGTTGACTGACTACGGTACCTACTGGTGATATTTTATTCTGAACTTGCCCAATGCCTAACGACGAAATAGGAAATGGAAAATGATGGTTAACATGATAGCAAGCTTACAAGTTACTCTAAAAACCTCGAAAGTTATATAAAAGTCTAGAGCTTGCTTGTTATTTCCGTCTTGTACTTTACCCATGTACATTATGATTTTTAAATCTCAAGTTTTAATTATCATCCTACGCTTTGTTGTTGTTATCGGATTTTAATATAATTTTTGCTAACATTAGTACTAAACCATCCCTGTCTGAATGTCTGATTTTTTGTCGATCGTAGTCTACCGTTCAATTTTTATTGAAGAATTGTGTTTGCATTATTTAGATAAGTTTGCGGAAACGCTTGCGTCATACCGTGCGTGGCAGAGAATGCAACGTTAATTTACATTACCTGTAAGCCGATAACCTTGGATGCTCTCAGCTCTATCACAGCATACACCGTTATCGCCACTCACTCGCCTAACGCTACCTCATTTTTTTCAGGTGTCCGCGCGCCGAGTGAAGGTCGCTGGCCAGGCTTCTACTGAGCGTCCATCACCTGGACCTCGCAGCGTTTCCTGACGCTTCTTTCTTTCAAGCTTCGTCCCCCAAAACCGCCAAGGTAAAGTGCAGTGTATGTTTTCTCACACATTTTGTTTGAGCGTTGGGATAGAAAAAGACCTAACGTTATTCCGTTTTCCATTAGTCACATGTCTTGCATTCATTATCGAATTGTTACGGATAATTTTATTTGTTTCGTATCCATAATATTTGGATACATAAATTATCCATAATACCATAATATTTGGCTCATCTGAGCTTCAAATAAGCATGAATTTAAAAGCCAAGAATATTAATAAAATTGTCAGTAAAAAATCCAAAACTAGCTTTAGAAGCGATTATAAGCTATTCATACCACACTTCTTCGAAACGTTGCAGTGAAATATAATTAATTATCATTTTATTTACTTTGAAATCATTGGTTAATTATAGATCAAATTTTCAAATTAATTTCTACGGATGTCTTGAAAGGGTACGAAAGAGTAATGGAAATTGTTCGCAATTCTATAAAAAGTACATGACCTGGGACTGTTGGAAATATTGATTTGAGAAGTTCCATAACAAATGACGAGTATGTTTGAAATTTAGTCGTCAAATGATCTTAATATTCTATCGTCTTTAATTTTAATATTTAGTATATTTCAAATTTATGTTGAAACATAGGCAATGTAATTTTTGTGCATCGTCATTAATTTCAAGTTGCTGGTTATATTCTTTCTAACTATGACGTATGTTTGGTTGGCATCACTTAAATGCAGTTTATTTTGCAGGTGTCTGGACAAATGGAGCGCAGTGAGAGCAACCAGTTGGAGGCGGTGCCCATACTGTGTCGAAACGGATGCGGTTTCTTTGGGTCCTCCAACACAGACGGGCTCTGCTCCAAATGTTACAAAGACCACCTCAAGAAGAAACAACAACCACTACCTCAGAGTAGCCCCAGCAGCAGTAGTACGCCCAGCACACCACCTCCAACACTAGCATCCTCGAGGAACACTTCACCTCCTCCATCGCCCCCACTGTCGTCCACATCATTAGCTGCCGTAGCAACGACGCTAGCCTCTTCCTCGTCCTCTCCTTCTGCAGCATCCCATTTGGCTACCTCCACAGCTCAGCCTACCGTCCCATCTATTTCCTCGGTCTGTTCAATCGTGTATAGGAAAACTATTCTGTCTTTTCAATGACTTTTTTTCTTGTTATGAATTATTTGAATAATCAAGGTTGTTCATATGGCGTGGTACAAAAAGGGCTAAGTAGAGTTATGTGTTGAAACTATCGTAGCGTAAAAAACTAGGAATACTAGAATACAAGACGATAAAGCTTAATTTTTAATGAGAAATAAAACATAAACTTTTTTTCAAGGGTAGAGAAAAAAAGATTGCCGCCATTATATATACTAATTAATCAGCGTCTATATGATAACCAAGTTAACGATGAGCTCGATTGCAATGGTAAAGTAGCACTAATTAGTTTCGATTCATGCAAGGTTGGTTCGTTTTAGTTTCTTGATAAACTATCATGAAACTTTTCGAATTACATATACGGATAGGATGATTTGCCCGAGATAATTGTAAACGTATTCATTCGTTGGCTAATATCAGTTGTGGTTATCGGTAGACTAGATGTGAGTGGTTGCAACAATAAATGGGCCCATTAGTGCTCATTGCAGTAAAAAGTATTTTGGATACGTAAATGATAGAAAAGCTGGATGGTCATAGGTTGTGATGTAAAACAGATTTTTCCATCAAATCTGCTGCAATGAATTAAGTGAGTAGTCTACTGAACTTTTTTCCTCCAAGTGTCTGAATTTTTGTCGTGAAAGTGAGTAGCAGGATACTCTGAGATTATCTTCGGCTGCAAATTATTTCGATTCCGTCTGTAGTAAAGCTTTGTACGAACGACCGTCAAAATTTTTATACTAGTGTCTAGTGGTTCTCCTCGATGCGGCAAAATATCTGTTGCTGTTTACGGGGCAGATTGTTTGGACAAGATTGCTACAATCGACTTTGTTAATAGTGCTGAGAGGCGGCCCAGTGAAGTCAATCTAGAAGTTAAAATTTTATTGCAGGAAAGCCACTGCAGCTATGGGATTTTTCAGTTGACGGCCAAGAAGTGACGTTCGGTATATTGTCAGTGATGTTTTTTTTATAAGTTCTGCTGTATTTTTATGTGATATTACAAAAATTAAGGAAACCTAGTATTTCATCAACGGGATGCCTTCATTATTTCTAACGTGAATAGTTTGTTGGTCAATTGGGTGGGTCGAGTCCCTCCTGTTTATCGTTTGACGCATTACTGGAATGTGCTAGCATTCGAGAAATATCGACTAATAGCCAGATTTGCCTTAGGCTCAGTCTGAGAAATTGTAGCTCGCTTCTCACGAGTTCAATAGTATATGTGCCTCTTGGAAGACGATATTCTATAATATCCAACATATACTCATGATTTACTTTGAGAGAATTCGACCGAGGATGGTCATAACAGAAATGGCTTTTTATGAATCGCGGGAAAATGTGTACAGTTTAAAATTTATTGAAATATTCAGAGACCATGAACTAGAGTTTTCACTTTTGTAGACGTGTTAACATCTAGGTGACTGTTTCATAGTTTGTCGTTTGCCCTCAGGAGAGTTGTAACAACGAAGGCGGCGACGGATGTGAAGGCAACTCTGCTTTGCCAGGACTTTGTCCCGGTGATCTGAGCTCTGCTGCGGCTCTTGCGGCCTCGCCTCTCGACGCTGAACTGGATTCCTCCAGTTCCTCTGACAAGGAGCCAGCCAAGAAGAAGAAAAACAAATGCCAATCTTGCAAGAAGAAAGTTGGACTCACAGGTATGCGGTTTTTACTTTGTTCACTCGAATAATGTTCAGTTAATTGTAAAACATAATTGAAGAAGAGGATAGTTATTTTTCCATTTGTGACGGAAACCTTAGCGTTTATTTACCAATTGTTTGCAAATGTAGTTATAATCAAGATGGCTGGAAACTGATTAGCGAGACAGCTTGAATAAAATTCTTCTTAGAGTGGAAGTTGTTGAAATAAGTGTTGAGGAGAAAATCTTGATGGTGATTTTTAATGTTTTATGCGGATCCGTTCATTGTTAAGTGTTTCTTTTTCATCCGCGAAATTTGAAAAGGTAAAAAGGTAGGCGACTGCTTATTACTTGTCTGATATGCTGTGAAGATCGTTATTACTGTTTTATTTTGTCCGTTTCTCGACTTATTAATTTGTTAAATTGAACAAACTCGTTCAATATTGTTGAGACCGTGCATTTGATTTCAGGCTTCACTTGCCGCTGCGGAGGCCTATTCTGTTCAGTTCATCGCTACAGCAACGAGCATCGCTGCACCTTCGACTATCGGGAGCTTGGAGCTGAGGAAATAAGGCGCAATAACCCAGTAATTAAGGGCGAGAAAATACAGAAAATATGAGAAATGCACTAGACTATTTTAAGTGATCATTTATATTCATGCTCATGACCCCCCGTCTCTAGTTTTGTCATCTCCATGATCGTATGTTATTCGTTTGTCTGCTTTTGGCTTGTCTGAATTCCTCCTGTGAGTTGCAATGTTTCTTCAATAAATTGTAGTTAAGTTGGGTTGGAGTCCTGTATCCTTAACGTGGATAGCGTTGTTTTCGCGGTTAAATTTGGGTATACTTTTCGACTAATCAACGATAACGATGGATAGAATGCGTTTATGATGTTCTAGCTGTTCTATTTTTCCGAGTATTGGCATGACTGAGTCTTAGAAAGATATGATAAAGTCCTCGACGGCTCGGCTTTCAAAACCTAACACTACGGTTTGTTCATGCTAAATCTGATGAGAACTAATGCTGTGTAATAGCTTTCAGAACGTCATTTTGTGTAGAATCGTGACTAGAATCATTTTGTATAGTGGGGGCCTCGTGACTTTGGACTTGCTAATATCGACTCAAGTGGGATTAAACTCTCGCGTATAGAATTTTCGTGTATCCTCCGTAAATTTGGTAAAGATTAAGCCATTTCAACGTCTGGATCTCTGTATCAGCTGATCAAACGTTACGTAGTCCCATAATTTGACTGACTATGAGCTTAAACATTTTTTTCATGGACGACATCGTGCTGTACATCTTGTCTGTTATCATAATTGTTTGTGGTTTATTACTATGTCAGGCAATGATATATTTCTTCAATTAAATATAGTGACCTATGGCAGTCTAATCACTGCTTGTGCCCATTGGGGGGTTCTTGCTTCTTTCGTCCAGTGGTAAATCATCTCTCCATCGCCAAGCATAACGTTAGCACTCATCTTCATAGTCACGGTCATCACTCGTATGTTCATTGCAGTCACTGATGTCATGTATCATCCTCGTCATCATTGATATCACCTCCACCAGCTTCACAATTTCACCTCGTTGCCACCGCTAGCTTGTAGAAGAAAGCGTACGTTTAATGAAGCTATACCTTATGAATGCCTTGGCCATAGGATGTGTGTCGGTAGGTCTTAAGCTTCTTCATTAATGTAGTTCGTGTTTGTTAAACATCGCCTCTTGAATTCTTCATGGCCAGAAAGTGGAACCTCTTATTAGCGGTAATTTTCGCTTTTGAATATTATATACTAAAGTTTTTATTACTTCTCTTCAGTGTTTGAGTGTAGCTCCTCCAGCAACATCGGAAGGAACTCTTTACTTCCGAATTACGTTTCTTCGTGTTAATCTTCCATGCTACCTCTGTTTTTGAATACCTGAATTTTTGCAACTAGCTTTAAATTACCATCTTTCTTGGTAATTTTACGTAAAGTTTGATGTCCAGTACGTGGCAAATTTGAAGAGTATATTCCTTAAATTTTGATTTAATTTTCCAACGATGCTCCAATGCTAAATGTCTCTTAATTTTGAAAGTGTTAGAAGTCTGTTTTTCAATAAATGAACATTTTTCCTAAAGCCGGCTCCGGGTAATTTCTAAATTCAGCATTTTGAATTTGTCCTAATCCAGGGGTTTTACAAATATGCATCGACTATCGTCTAATACTAATAGTTTTCTTTTACTTAATCAATAATAATCTAACACCGTATTTAGCAGGAATCTTTCGTTGATTAGCCAAACTATGTGTAAATAGTAGACGTCCATTGCTTTATTACTTCTCTTTCTTAAGTATTCATCTTGGTGAATTGCGTACGTACATGATAGTTTCTTTTCAAAAGCTGGGGTGCCGTTGGACCTCTGTCGTTATTCATTTAAGCAATGAGGACTTGTAAATAAACAGAATTGCGCGGGCACTGATGTTACCGGCTAGCAGTCACAAGCTGCACGTCTTACTCGTGGCGGTCTGAGTACGGCATGTATTTTAGCTGGACAATTTTCCGAACGTTACAAATGAGATGTCATTCAGCATTTGCTCTTTAAAAGACCCGAGGCCACTGTAACGGAAGTTCCCTGGTTTTCTTTTTCTTAGCTTTAGTTGTTTTTGTGTGTGTACAGTGATTTTCTCGAGATTTGCTTCGTGCAGCAATCAAAGGGTCAGTGTGTCTGTAGAAAAATTGATTGAAAAGGTGCTGTTGCTTCGATTTCGGGTTTAGTTTTTTTTTGAAGGTCTGTGTAGATGTGCGTTCATTTTGTATGCTTGTCTGTAGCATAATTTATGAGATGTTTTCCCTTGTTATGCTTGATATGTTGCAATAGAAGAGGGATGTCGGTTACCAGAGCACTAGAGCTTTTCCCTCCGTACGATGTGGACTGGGTGACATCAACGAAGTCGTATTGATTCTACAGCAAAGATGAGCGTTTTTAGCGCCTTCTCTACTCTATTCCGTTCTACTGTTGTATTCGGGCTATAATTTCTTTCAATTGGCCTGCCTTGCTATGTACAACGTTCTTTATTATGGAATCTTCCAACAAATTATCGCTGGTATGATTTTCGCAACATCCGCGGGGGCATTGTTAGCTAGATGTCGGCATCACGAGCAGTTTCATTTGCTTAGTTTGATAGTACAATTCTACAAAACGCCATCAACTTACTGGGTTCAATTTGAGTAAATGATCCGACTGTCGTGTTAACATACATGAGTGACGTGTATATTAATTTCGCCCTTTATTGCCCTTTCCATTACTATCATCTCTGTTATTATGAACTATAAAAATTTGTAGTATGTTCGGGTGTGCTCAATAAATATCGAGTACAGCTTCCTGTTTTATGCTTCTTATTTCCCTTTTTCATAATTAAGTCTTAGATCGTGTTCAAGATACCTAATTTGATTTGTTGTAAAATAATTCTTTTGTAGAGGAATAATGAAGTATTGGACAATCGTCAATCACTAATAAAGTAGGATGTGTATATGATTGCTTCTCGCTGTTTCTGTGTTACATCTGATTACCGACGTTAGTATTTGCTCACCGATTTTAGTTCAGCGCATATTCAACAACACCAGAGGTAGTGAATGGCAACGTAGATTATGATTTGAATATTTGTCTATTTTGAAGCTTAATGCCGTATGTAGCGTGTTTCATGTTGGACCTACGGTTTAATAATTTACTAAATAATTAGTCGTTACTGCAATAGATAACGTTTAGAACTTTAAACGATATAGAAAGTTTCCACCACGGTATGCTCTATGGAATACTCGACTCGCTGTACAAGTCCTGTCGTTCATGACCAATCGAACACATCGCTGATTTCAATTAGAGTTTTCTGCAGCTAGCAGAGGTTTCAAACTGCAAGTCACTACTTCAATCTTTGCGATTGTAAAAATATGGCCACCCTGTGTTAGTTTAAAAATTAAAATGAAGAACCTGAGCGATATTTACATACTATGAAAATACACTACATGCATACATGTGCACTGTCGCAGAGTTTCGAACAATTCACTCTTTTAGTATGAATCTGTTCTTGGCTGATCATTTTTCTTCGGTTAAGAAATTTGTTGAAGACGTTAGATGAAGTTGTCTTTGTCGCAAGTTCCCCAAGTGACGCACCATTCGGCAATAAAAGCCGATACATTGTTGAATTATTTCAACAGTTCAACGATGAGTCTGGTTTCCATTATTGTCATCTTCAATATTAATCTATACTCAAACCTGTTAAATTTTCAATCGCTATCGTCCAGTATTCTCTTTGTAATATTAAAAACACAAGCTTTCAACGAAGAATAAGTTAATTACAGTGATTATTTATATGATTTTATGCACCTAAAAATTTTTAATAAATTTTATTTAAATTATCCGGGTAACACTTATCCGGATTCCGCTTTGGGAATGTGATATTTCTTTGGTATACAGTGGATTGCTGTCTGCCGATCATTTCTACGGTAGTAGGCTAATAAGGCTATTAATCTTGATTTGTGGATCAGTGGATGCAATGTCGAGTAATAATCAAGTTAACATAAAATGTGCAGCTTTAGCTAAAATAGTGCTTCACTCTGCTCGATGGAGCCACTTAGCTGTAAATGGAGTTCTATTAGGACCATCATTGGATGCTGGGAAAACATCTGAATTGGAAATAGTTGATGCCGTTCCACTTTTTCATCAGCAATTGTCTCTGGCACCCATGCTAGATGTAGCCTTGAATATGGTGAGTGTCTGCTCTTTGAGATGATTTTACAAGAATTTAATTCAAACTCCATAGTTAATAGTTTGTGATCTGCTGATTCAATACTTTGATAGTATATTTGTAGATGTTAACTCTTCCTATTAGGCCATGGTCAGGAAGGTGCGGTGTGTACGCCGGAGGTTTATTTTGGGATGTACGCCAGTACGCCAGGTAAGAAAGTTGCCAATATGCTTTCAAAAAATGAAACTGTAACCCTCACCATTTAGTCACCAACACCATGAGTCACCAATGCCGCATGATCAAGATGGGCAGAAGCACTGACGATCGTCAGAAACACACACGCTTTACGATCGATTTAGCCAATACCCAATGATCAACACTGATGCGCGCACTTTATGATCGATGTGGGGCGTGGGCAATGCCAGATTATTGACACAAACGCAAGCCTTCGCGATCGATTTAGCCGATGCTTAATGACCAACAGCAGAAGAGTGCCCAACGCCGGATTAATCCGCGGAAAACGGCACCATCCTGGGTATGGATATGTTCTAGTTCTAAGGCGATTTAGTGCCTTCTAATGCGATCTAGTGCCTTCTAATGCGATCTAGTGCGTTCTAATGCGATCTAGTGCCTTCTAATGCTATTTAGTGCCTTCTAATGCGATTTAGTGCGTTCTAATGCAATCTTGTGCCATCTAATGCGATCTTGTGCCTTCTAATGTGATCTAGTNTTTTGATGGATTTTTGAGCACAAACTTCAAGTGTTATTTATTCTGAAATGGCTGCAACAAAAACCCTAATGTTATACACGTTTTATCTGTCTGTTTGTTATTACCAGGCTAATGAGGTAAATCAGTATCATGTAAAATGAGGTATGTAAGGTAAAAAAATATAACTTAGAACTCACTGCAGTGAGTGACAGCTGTCTCTTATACACATCTAGATGTGTATAAGAGACAGGCCCCCAGAGGGGCAACATTGCCCACTTTGGGAACCACTGAACTAGACATTGGCCTTGCATCAACTAGTCATTGGCATTGAAAGTATTCAAAAATTTAAATAATAGGTTGATATTTGAGAATTAGGTGACTTGGCTCTGCTTAGATAGTGTTATTATAAATTTTGATTTTCTGTCCAGCCAAAATAATTACTTGCATGGAAATAATGGTTTGCTAAAGGCAATAAGATTGAGATGGGGGAGCATTCATGAAATTAATTCATAATATTCAATACAAATTTCAAGAGTTATATCCTAGCTTTATGCTATCATGGAAAGGGAATGCATTAATCATTTAATGCCTACAATTGAGTGAATGAACTAAATTCATACTATGCATGGTTTAGAAAGAAAGGCATAATCATTGTCTCCTAAATTGCCAACACAACTAATTTTTTTCTTCTCAAATCCAAGTATAGCATACCCATGGCTCATCACTTATCAGTAATTATGTGTAGTTATATCTCTTCCAATGTTGCAGGTGGAAACTCACTACAGATCCAAGGGTCTTCAAATTGTTGGCTATTACCAGGCAAATGAGCATGTCAAAGATGTGGTGTGAGTATTGGAGTAGCTTGTATACATTTCTTAATAAAATATTCTGCATTCTAATTTAGTAAAAGTCAGAATTTTTCAAGTCTTGCAATCACTGGACCTGAATTTTTCAAATAGAAATTTACTTAAATTTCTAGTCCACTGAACATTACAATGATAATAAATTTGATGATTTTGAAGCATATTTAAGTTGTACTTGATGCTTGTTGTTCTACAAATACCGGTATATATAGGACTGAGTTTACATTGATATATCTGAAATATTAAATGTATTGTTTTGAAAAAATTCAGAATAAGGTGTTCCTCATTCACAATAATACTAAGATGAAAGCTGTAAACATTTTCAGGTAGCTATTTAACTTTTGAGATCAAATTGTTTGTGTGATAATTGGTTATTTATTTCCTGCTTCATAGTATTTTCTAACATCAAATTTATCTTATTTAGCTGTGTTATTGATGTTATTATTCCTGTTTATCTATTGCAGACCAGATTTTGTTGCCATGAAAATCACAGAAAAGATTGCTGAGAATTATGATTCTGCTTGCTTGATAATGGTAAGCCTCTTGAGTTTGTAACATAGTTGATAAATGAATTTTTTACAGGTTAATTAAAACAGATAATTTTGTTCAATAGGTGTTTTCTAGACTCACCTAAGCTCAATTAAAATTCTTCTGTTAATTTTTAGCACTAAATTTATTTGAGCACCTTCATTATGTACTCAGTACATATAATATGTGTTTAAAAATTACTTTTTAAAGACAACACTTCTGAACAATCCTGTGTCTTGGATGTTACACATGCACAATGAATTTCTAATTTGATTTTCAAATATTAAAAAAAATTATTTTCTAAAATTTTCTTAAGATATCAAAATTTTGCAAATTATCAAAATTATTTATTCTGTCAACTGATTCATGCATTGTCTCCAACTTTACGCAAGTGTGCAAGATTTCAGAACGATTGGACAGGTCAAATTGTGTCATATGGATTATAAGATTTGTACCGTAGCAGATGAAATTATGTAAAAATAATTTTTTATTTTTTTATAATGAAATTTTTTTTTAATTTGTAAAATTATTTGTTCTGTTAATTGGTTCATGCACTGTCTCCAACTTTACGCAAGTGTGCAAGATTTCAGAACAATTGGACAGGTAGTAGTGTGTCAGATATTGATAATAAGATTTGTAGCTGACAAAATTATTTTTAATTTTTTTAATATTGAAAAAAAAAACAAATTTTATTTATTTTTAAAATAATTTATTCTGTCAATTGATTCATGCATTGTCTCCAACTTTACGCAAGTGTGACAAATTTCAGATAGATTGGACAGGTAGAAGTGTGTTAAATATTGATTATAGGTAAGATTTGTAGCAGACAGACAGACTGACAGACTAACAAACAGCAAGAAGTGAAGTTAAAGAGAAGTGTTGTAAAAAGTACAAGAATTGGTGACAGGCCACACCAGTCTTCTTCCGTGCTGGAAACACTGCTGTGCTATGTTATTCTTGAAATGAAACAAAAAATGATAGAACAGACAATAGAATCTAATATGAGAAGTCTTAGATCGAATCTGTAGCTTCAAACTAGATGTTATACTTTGAAGATGAGCTATTATTACTGGTTTTCATCTTAATTTTTGAAGGTACTGATAATGAGCTAGCTTAATTTGTTAGTTAGAAATTAAGAATTTAGATGAACGACACCAACTATAAGGGTAGAAACTTATGTATTTATAAGTTTGTTGTGAAGCTGTTATTCAGTTATATATAATGCCAAAAAATACCTAGATCTAACTGATTCCTAAATCCTAAAGCTAAATTAGTTAGGTAAGTTAACCCATCCAATAAAGACTAAATAACAATGGTTGTAGTATAGTTAATTCATAGAAATAGATGCTGACCTGGGGATTGGTTTTAAATGTAAACGACTGATTGCATCAAAGGTATGGTTTTGATGGATTTTTGAGCACAAACTTCAAGTGTTATTTATTCTGAAATGGCTGCAACAAAAACCCTAATGTTATACACGTTTTATCTGTCTGTTTGTTATTACCAGGCTAATGAGGTAAATCAGTATCATGTAAAATGAGGTATGTAAGGTAAAAAAATATAACTTAGAACTCACTGCAGTGAGTGACAGCGCGCATTTTCTCGTTGACTAAAACATGAAGTCACGGACGGACAGACGGACATGGCGAGCACAATAGTGCATTTTTTTTCATAAAAGAGAAAATGCGCTAAAAATGACTTAAATGAGTCATACTAGCGTCACAAGCTGGCAAGCTGTTTAAAAAATATAACTCAGTACTCACTGCAGTGAGTGACACGCGCATTTTCTCGTCAACGAAAACATGAAGTCACGGACGGACAGACATGGCGAGCACAATAGTGCATTTTTTCCATAAATGAGAAAATGCGCTAAAAAGGACAGAATTGGTTTGAAGGATCTAATATCTGGTAATTTCATTTTAGTCTATTGACTCTTTTCCATAAATGAGAAAATACGCTAAAAAGGACAGAATTGGTTTGAAGGATCTAATATCTGGTAATTTCATTTTAGTCTATTGACTCTTGAGTCTAGTGAATTTTTTCCATAAATGAGAAAATACGCTAAAAAGGACAGAATTGGTTTGAAGGATCTAATATCTGGTAATTTCATTTTAGTCTATTGACTCTTGAGTCAATTTTCGGTAATTTGTAATTACAATGTGTTTTAATATCAAGGCTAGCGATGCACGGTCAGCTAAAAGCATCCAAATAGAAACTTGATTATGAATTAATTTTGCATATGGTCGAATTTTGAACAGAATTAATGGGAATAGGCTTGGTATTGTGAACTTTTTAGCGCATTTTCTCATTTATGGATAAAATGCACTATTGTGCTCGCCATGTCCGTCTGTCTGTCCGTCCGTGACTTCACGTTTTCGTCGACGAGAAAATGCGCTCTCAGTCACTCGCTGCATTGAGTACCCGTACCGAGTTATATTTTTCAAGTACTTGAGCCGAATAATTTTTCTAGCTAATTAGAAGTTTAATTGATCCCTTAATTTTCAGTTGGACAACCGCAAAGTGTGCCTACAGATGGAGTCAAACCCACTTATAGTGTCTCAAGTGACACAGGATGGGAAATGGAAGAATAGAGACAAGAGTTGGTAAGAACGCTATAAAAATTTCCATTAAGATACCTTGGTAATTAATGAAGTCATTTTCATGTTTCATTTTTAACTTGTTGAGTAGCACAGTTGTTATAAATTTTGATTTATTTTTTATTGTTGAAGTTGAATTAAACTTAACATCAGAGAAGTTCACTAATCTTCGGTGCATGTGAAACTTTTGATTCTAGCAGTTTTAAAAATATTCTAATGCATTAGATTATGAATGTATTTGATGAATGTGCAACATATTGGGTGTATAAGTGTCTTGATTTAAGAGTTGAGAAATGAGAACGTGTTTGTTTACCAGCGTTACTTTGGAGTCGAGGTCACTGAGCTCTGTGTCGGAGTTGCTGCAGAAACAAGTTCATCAAGAGATAGTGGACTTTGATCTACACTTTGATGATATCTCCTTCAACTGGACAAATGCGCCCATCAACGACCTGATAAACTCCTTTGTTGCTGCGTAATTTCATCTCCAGTAATTATTATTATTATTAACATTATTATCCTAGCATCATTTCTGAGGGTAAGGTTTTAGTTACTGTTAAGTCCAACGTATATTTTCATTAATGTCGTTCATCCAACGTCACAGCTCATCAAAGGTGGTCAAGTTCTTACATATTTTTTTGATAAATTTGTTTTCAATTCAGACACAGCCTTGTATTAATGAGTTATGGGTATATTTATGAACGCAATAAATGTTTGTGAACGCGAAAGACATTTTGGTAATCAACATTGGACATTTAATTGTTTTATTGAAAACAAATTGAAAAGACAAGACTTCTATCAAAAATTGAATTATCATTGCAAAAACTTTTTAATACATGTGAACTATATTTATGTGAACCATGCACTACCCACATTCCAATTGTTCTCAATTCAAATCATAGTTATTTCTTTTTTAAACTAAAGTTAGACAGCATTTGTGAAGAACGTTTTATTTATGTTATACTATATTTATTATACAGTATAATTAATTAAAATTTTCAAATTTGTAATATCTCTGCAAAGACTTAGTAGTGCAGGTTTTAGAACCTAATGCAAATTAGAACCTCTGGAATAATAAATTGTTGAACTTATCAAATCATAAAAAAATCACAGAATCATTTTACACAAATTACATCGTCTTGAATTAGTCATAGTTTGCCTATGAATTGTTCATGAAAATATTGCAATTGATAACCAATCAGTTGCTACCTGAATGAAATAAGCCAGTATTCGGAGATAAGTTATAACCTGGCAAGTTTGACAGAAAAGCAAACAAAATGCGAGCGAATTTAAATTAACTCGCTGTTGCATGCGCACAACGCGTCACCTGTGACATCTGCAATTTTTTTACGTGTTTGATAATCACATTTGATCGGTAATTGGAGGATTACGTATAAATTTCCAGTAATAAATACTACAAAGTATCGTCATATGATTTCAAATATATATAAATTTTTTATTTGCTGCAACATACGCAATAACGTGGACACAAAATATTGCACTAAATATAATGGTTTAGAATGAGATGTTATGTTATCATTCCGTTCAATGACATCAGATTACCGATGATCGTCTAGGGGCAGCAGTGCGTACAGAGCTTTTGTGTGAACATCGTTCGAACGACACAATCAGGATATTTCTGACAGCTTCCTTCTCAATAACCAACAAGTCATTAACCATCAAAACCACGCAGCCAAGATGTTATTGCTCCAAAACCAGCAATGGATCGACAGGCTCATATTATTTCTTGCAGATTTGTAAATGATTATGCTAAATCCTAAGTGTTCCCACTCCTCTAGACAATCGGGATTTGAAGCGAAGTAATTAAATTTCAAACACACAAAACGTCGAGCACAACTAAAGAGAAGGTTTACTCTATTTTACTTGCCGTTTGGCTTAAAATGAAGGCTAATTACAATTCCTTCAACAGCAGAAAAGATTAGGCGTTCAAAGGATCGCCGAAGAATGCAAAATCATCGTATAAGGATTAAGTCTTAGATTCCTTAAACTTAGTTAATTATTTTCTGTTTAACTAACTGACTTCTAGCGTGTTTTCGTCGACGTTAGGGGGATTTTTCAGGAATCAATTTGGGGCGTTTCTGCCACCAATTTCTGCACATAAATTATTTAACACATGCCAGCGACGTCCGAACGCACTCATGAGGATTAAAGTTGCTTGTAGTATTATTATTGCCGTGTCGGTCAGCTTCTGAGGCAAAGGTTGTTGAGCGTCAGCAAAAGCAGGTAATGCATTGATTATTACAGGCAATTAGTGGCCCTTGGTCTTTTAAGTGTCCTAATGGCACTACTTCAATATTATCATTTCAGTCAAAATTAATTGCAGTAAATTTGACCAAAGGCGTCTTAGCTATCTACATGATGAACTGATTGTTGCACTGGAAGGCTAAGACAGGCTAATTCATCGAACGGCCTCACGAGACTCGCTTATTTTTATACATTGACCTTGGAACGAAGTGAGCAATGCTTTCACTGAGCAAAACTTTCACTCATTATTATTTTCTGAAGTATCGTGAGTTGTACGAGTAAATAAATAAGAATATTACAGTCGACAAATCAAGATTAATTTCGGGCAATTCGATTAACTCTTTAACTTTAGTAGAAATAATTCCAGGTATTTATCAATTGACGTGTACCGTATTTGTACTGTGAGAGCGACTAGACGGACACAAGCAGCAACCTATGTTCAAACAAATAAATAAGCATTATCTAGCAATTATTTTTCAACTATTTCTCACGTTAGGTTAGGTTGAACGGTCCCTAGACTACAACGCACATGATAGCAAGATTCGTACCTGATTCATTTCACTCGCGTTTTTCTGCTCTTGATACATGCTCGTGTAATACGGACCGTGCTACCACATCATCTCCTCTTTCAATTCATTGACAACATTGACTAGAGACGAGAAGTCTGGCCGTAATCTAGGCTCGTGGTCCCAACAGACTCTGATGAGCTGGCTGTAGACGATCTCGGGGCACGGAGGCAGGCAGATCAAACGGATACCTTGCTGGAGAGCCTGTCGTCAGAAAATGTTAACAACTGAGAAGAAACAATGATCGGACACAAATAGTAGGAATGTAACTTGTATTCGATGTCTTGAAACATCGCCTTACCCTGGTACCGTATTGATCTGTCAACAAGAAATGTGTTAATCTGCACCTATTTACCGAAAATAACTTCTCTTTATCTTCTAGCTACAAAATTATACTGCATAAAGGGAAAAAACATAAAGCCAAAAGTTTATAATCATTGGAACATTTTACTCGGAAAGTTTATTCTAGCAATGTGGAGAACGAAGAACCTATGATTTACGTGAAACGCTTAAAAAATTTGCAACATGTCAAGTCTCGCAAGCAATAACCGATTACAATTTAAATAAATATTATAATCTGTGAACAAAAATTTAAATAATGGAAGAGAGACATCGAAAATCATCACCTCGCAGCAGCGAATAATACTAAGAAAATGTTAGGAAATATCTTCTAGTCCAAAGGAATAAAAATGTAATTCAGTCCTCACTGCAGTGAGTGACAGACAGACAGACGGACATGGCGAGCACAATAGTGGATTTTTTCCATGAACGAGAAAATGCGCTAAAAATGGAGGAACTATAAATGCTGTATGGCGTTACCATGAGCAGTTTGTTGGGGTCTCGAGGCAGATTAGGTTCCTTGCCTCTGGTGAACATCTCCCAGCACGTCACCCCGTACGACCAAACATCACTCTTGGACGAGTACCGCATCTTGTCTATGCTTTCTGGCGCATACCTGTTAAGAAAATGGCTTATAAGATTCTTCATTCTGGTATTTACTGAACTTTACTCATCAATTCGTTAATTTATAAGCATTCATAAAATGTTGTAACTTCCATGAATATTTTAAATAAAATATATCGCTCAATAAATGGACTTACCAAAAGCGAGTAAATATAGCTGATTAAAACATTAAGAAATCAGAGAAAAACAGAATTAATATATACTAGCGCGCGACAATGGAAATTGATTTTTTACGTCAAATTGGGTTGAAAAATAATAATTGTCAACTATTATTGGGACTGTTTCATTAGTAAATAAATTTACCGAGCCAGGGCCTATACTTTCAAAAAAAGTTAAGAGATCGTAAGTTCATTAGCCAATCATTGACGGCCTTTCAAGCAAAATCCAACAATCATAGACAAGAAAATCGAGCGTAAGTACTTACGTTCACTTAGCGAGTTTTGAAAGTATGGCCCCTGGATTTACTGTCGATTTGTGCGCCACTCTTCTTATGCTACAATGACACAGTATGGAAATAAAAAAATTGCTACGTCTTTCTGAGTATTGATTTAAATGGGCTTTAACTAAATAATCGCCTTGAAGTAGTTGATGCTCACATGTGCATCGTACTTCAGAGATTAAGGCCCAACAGTATTTAGCGAACATATAAGTGTAAAACAAATACATTGCCCGCAGATTAGTACTGCCTCTTTTTGCGTCAGATGTACTATTCGAAACTATGAACAAAGAAAAACAGCAGGAGTCCAAGTAAATCCAACTCACCATAGAAGAGGCAGATCCCTTTTTGTTCTGAGCACGTAATATGCTGAGGCGTACAGCGGTTGCGCCAAGCCAAAATCAGATATTTTCACGTGATTTGGAGAGGAGACCAGAATGTTACGCGCTGCCAAGTCCCTGTGCACAATTCTTTGCGACTCCAGGTAGTCCATGCCCTAAATAGGATAAAAAACTTCAGTTCAATTTTTGATCACATCCGAATAAATTATCAAATCAACAAGATTGTCTTGTGAATTGGACGTACTTCTGATTAGACCACATTACAGGAAAACACTAATTCACGCTCAAATAATAATATTCAAATGTATTTCGAGTCTGGGTAGAGCATCCACTCACCATGGCAATGTCTCGAGCAAAGTCTAACAACGTAGGGTCCCCAATGGAGGGGTTTTGCTGGAGGTAAGTCTTGAGGGATCCCATTTCCAGGTACTCCATCACCATGTACATGCGCTCGTCAAGCACACTGCCCGCCGCGTCAGCTGACTGATTGATCACGCCTAGCAGCCGAACGATGTTTCTGTGTTAAAAAAATTGCTACGTCTTTCTGAGTATTGATTTAAATGGGCTTTAACTAAATAATCGCCTTGAAGTAGTTGATGCTCACATGTGCATCGTACTTCAGAGATTAAGGCCCAACAGTATTTAGCGAACATATAAGTGTAAAACAAATACATTGCCCGCAGATTAGTACTGCCTCTTTTTGCGTCAGATGTACTATTCGAAACTATGAACAAAGAAAAACAGCAGGAGTCCAAGTAAATCCAACTCACCATAGAAGAGGCAGATCTCTTTTTGTTCTGAGCACGTAATATGCTGAGGCGTACAGCGGTTGAGCCAAGCCAAAATCAGATATTTTCACGTGATTTGGAGAGGAGACCAGAATGTTACGCGCTGCCAAGTCCCTGTGCACAATTCTTTGCGACTCCAGGTAGTCCATGCCCTAAATAGGATAAAAAACTTCAGTTCAATTTTTGATCACATCCGAATAAATTATCAAATCAACAAGATTGTCTTGTGAATTGGACGTACTTCTGATTAGACCACATTACAGGAAAACACTAATTCACGCTCAAATAATAATATTCAAATGTATTTCGAGTCTGGGTAGAGCATCCACTCACCATGGCGATGTCTCGAGCAAAGTCTAACAACGTAGGGTCCCCAATGGAGGGGTTTTGCTGGAGGTAAGTCTTGAGGGATCCCATTTCCAGGTACTCCATCACCATGTACATGCGCTCGTCAAGCACACTGCCCGCCGCGTCAGCTGACTGATTGATCACGCCTAGCAGCCGAACGATGTTTCTGTGATTCAACTTCTGAAATTCATATTTTTACTTCATAATACTGTAGACTCATGATCAGAGAAAAGTTTAACGACACAGTACATCCCAAGAAATTATAACGAAAATAATTAATGAACGGCACAGTACACATAATGAATCAAAAAATAAACTAATTCAACTAAGTACACACTTTGCGTTGAAAGAAATGAAAACAGTGATACAAGTTCACTACGGAAGTCTAGCTACGACCTTCAACTGACCAAAAATTGCTGTGTGACTTCGTATCTTGGATGTGAGTGTGAGGCGGCTTAAATTTAAAGTTAAATTAATTAATTAAAAATAAACTCCTTTATGTGAAGGAAATGTGTACCTATATTCAGCTCATTTAGGCCTAATAAATGAGTTTGAATTGTGCAATTACGAAGCAGAGGATCATACATCTTATTGGACAGGTGTTACACGACCTGCATGATGTCACGCTCGCGACACATGTCGTCGAGCTGTCCCGTCACCACCTTGAGCGTCTTCACAGCCACCGGTCCATCGTTGGGACCTCCACCGGGAGTGCTGAGCAGGCCTTTGTAAACCCAACCGTAGTTACCCTGCATGAAAAAAAAGTTGTAGGTCCCTCAGCCATGTCGCGGCAGCTTATCATACTATCTTATTAGACAGATGTTTAACGCAAAAGTGCTCTTATTTCAGACATTTCACGAGATATTTCTTGGGACAATTGAATCCTGCAATTAGAGTTGTGCATCCGAGATGTTTTATAAAACGCTTGTGAAATGATTTAAACTTTTTGAATAATTTTTCAAGAATCTGCTGTCATCTGATCAAGGAAAGTTTCGTTTATACTAAGAAAGTTACCTATTACATTAATCATGACCAAAGTGAATTGCTTCCTCTGAAACACAGCGATTCGACTCGACAGTTTCCGCTTCAGAAAGATTTGAAGGAAACGCACCTCGCCAACATGAGCCTCTATTTTGACATTAGATCTGTCCATTTTGAGAATCTGGCCAGCAAAAAGTTGTCCATCTTGTTGAGCAGACTGCGGCACAAGCACCTCATTCAGGCTCTTGGTGCTGCGGGAGGAGCATAAAATTTATTGTTCATCCTGGCTAAATACAACAAGATTGTCGCAGTGCTGAATAACGAAAGCTTGATCCGTTGAAACAAAAATTATTGTTGTAACAAGATAGCTTCTTACTTCTCGCTGAGTAGAATTGCGTCCCGGTTCTGCGAAATACACTGTTCAGAGTAATGAAAAGAAGATTCGTAATTTACCTGGTAAATTTGTCAACAAATCAAATCATGAAGTAAACTTAGCATTTAATTTTTAAATTAGCATTTACGTCTGCACGGAAAGAGTAGATTCACACATGTAAGACAGAATTTCAGTTCCCCAAGTGTCCCATATTTACTTTAAACATTCAGTTTTGATATATAGTGGCTGTCAAATAATGAACTTCAACAATGATAGGGTGAAAATCTGCAAAATACGACCATCGCAGCAATTTCCGTACAATAATTGTGTTAAAGCACACCAAAGCGATACATTATTAATTTAATTCGAAAAATTATTATTAAAAGCTAAAAGTAAAACAGAGATTCTTTTATCCTTATTTAAGCCCAAACATTCAAATAAGAATTAATTTACGGTCGAAATCACCAGGCGGCACAACAGTGCTTTCTAAAAGCACAATGAAATGAATCAAGCAATCAAATACATTCATAATCATGGCCGTTGAAACTATTCACTTCAACGCATGGAAATTTTTGCCAATGTTAAGGTATTTACCAAGTTATTCTTCTCGAAACTAAATGCGTTGATTTAAAATTTTCATTCATTCATTTATACGCTTGATTGGCCGATTGGCCAAGAGCATTAAAATTGGGAACAAGAGTTGCATGTTTGAGAGCTGGCAAGCTGTGAAAATTTTGCAATATCTAATATCGGCGATGAATTTTCAACGCAGAGATTAAGATTGAAAGATATTATGCAGTAATTTACCTGGTAAATTTGTCAACAAATCAAATCATGAGGTAAACTTAACATTAAATTTTTAAAGTAGCATCTACTTCTACTCGGAAAGAATAGATTCGCACATGCAATACAGAATTTCAGTTCCCCCAAGTGTCCCATCAAATACATTTATGGTCGTTAAAACTATTCACTTGAATGCATGTAAATTTTTGCAATTGTCAATATAATATAGTTGTTTCAGCGTTGATTAGGCCGTTGGCCTGTCGCCGATTCTCAACATTACAGAACATCCACAGCTTGTTGCGGGCTTGAACTCGCAACTCACTGCTACAATTCTGCTCTGCTTAACCGCCCGGCCTCCTTGCCGATTTTGACCAGAAGCTGGCGCACAGAGCTGGGATCGAACCCGCGCCTCTCTGCGCCAATCTTGGTACTCTGAACTTTAACCATTGACCCACCCTGCCAAGGCACTTACCAAGTTGTTTCTTTCGAAAATAAATGAGTAAATTTAAAATTTTCATTCATTCATTTATCGCTTGATTGGCTGAGCGGGAGCAGGAGTTCGTGTTCGAGCGCTGGTAGGCTGTGAAAATTTTGCTATATCTATTATCGGCGATAGTCTAGGTAATTTTCAACGCAGAAATTACTGTTTTGTTTTACTATTATCTGGAAATTCGCAGAAATTCGTTTTATTATTACCTGGAGGCAGGACGATGGTTGACAGGGGCTTGGGTGCGGGGCTGTATGGGTGATAGCGCAGGCATGGGATCGAGGAAGGGAGTAGGAGCGAGATGAGAGTCGGGCAACGTAGCCCCTCGACCAAACGGCAGGGGAAGCTGCGGCAACACACCCATCACCACCTGAGGAAAAGAATAGTTCATAAAATTTTTGAAAATTCTAGAATCGCATCAACGATCAAATTAACCGTATTAATAAGAAAAATATGACAGGAGAGGAAATTGTAACAAAATACACTGTTAGTTTACCAATTACTTTCGAGCGCATGTACAGTAGTGGAATTGATGTAGAGCAAATTGCACAGAAGGATCAATCAAAGTTGCCTATCATGACCTTTCTCGCCTCAAAATAATTAGAATCCATTCTATTATTTTGTTACTATTAAACTCGACATGAATTAGAATAACTTCCGGCAACTAGAACTCAAGGAACATTAAAAATCTGAGTTCCAACATAGAAACTCGCATTACTTTAATAGCTGGTCCGTTCAACAACTTCATGCCTCAGAAGAAGAGCTTGCAAAATCTTGTTTCAAAGTTAACTATCAATAAAAGTGATACAAGGTTTTGATTTACGCCGAAAGAGGCCAATAAAAAGCAGTGTAAGATCTCAGAGTTGTAAAAGAGAACAGATATAGTAACACCTAAAAATGCGGGTGGAGTGCAAGGAAGCCAACCAAACTCTGAGAAATCAAACACTTACTATTGAAACGCTACTATACAGGCACATTTCAAATGGCATTGAAACTATTTAATCTATTTTGTATCTAGTGATGCGCATGAATGGATAATACACCTTAGCTATGGAGCCATCTGCAAGAGGAAGGTCGGAGATGCGCGGCACCACGCGCAGGTCAGCGTGCACGTCGTCATCTTCCTCGTCTACGTGGATCAAAGTCATGTCGCTGTTGCCGACGGTCGTCACGGTTGTATCCACAGAACCTGAAATTTAATGTAAAAGAACTCTATTAATTTCATACTGTAAACTATGCTTCATTTGGCCAAGCTTTGGACCGCCCAGTGTAGCAGCAGTTAACGCTGCTTCATCAACTTTATTTTCAAGAAAAACTAAAAAAATATAACTCAGTATTCACTGCAGTGAGTGACAGAGAGCGCCTTTTCTCGTCGACTTAAACGTGAAGTCACGGACGGACAAACAGACGGACGGACATGGCGAGCACAATAGTGCATTTTTCCATAAACGAGAAAATGAGCTAAAAATAACATCGCTGATAGGAATTTTGCTATGCTGTGCTTGCGATAAGGTTATTTTTTGAACCATTCCATCATTCAAGTCACTGAATTCATAGGGAACGTTACCTATAGCCGACAACACGTCAATGTCAGGCTCTTGCGGGGAGTAGATGATGTTCTCGGCGCTCTGTCTGTCAGGGCTGGGTCGTGTAGCAGAGCTGTCGGCAGTATCTGAGAAAAAACTTTTCTGTACGGTATACAGCATCCGATTTAATTTATCTCAATATGATACTGAAACTATATTAAAATAAAAAATCGTATTCAGATTTATTGGTTAGTAGCACACTAAAATATTTAGTAGAACATCGTTTAATATTTTTCTAAAATGAATTACGTCATATATACCTACCTTAAAAATAAAATAAACCTATTGTTCGCATTTACCTTTGCGATCTAACGTACGAACGATCCATGCTATTTAAAATAATTGATAAAGAGATAAATGACCTAAATTGGCTGCTCTCCTTTGGTAGCTTTAGAACTTACCAGAGGACTTCTTGTTGAAATAAAAGACATTTTGTCTCTCCCAGCAATAGACCAATAAATGAATTAAAGCACGTAATTCTCATCAAGAGCGTTGTAAACTCACCGTCAAGGCCGTCTTCGCTGATGCAGCTGTAGGCGTTCTGTCGTCTTGAGTTGAATACTGAAAATCAGTAAAGAAATAACCAACTAATCACCAAGTCAACAGTTACGATATATAAGAATAAATTAGGCTCCAGAAATTACACGCTAGAATAGTAAGGCAGGATTCATTATATCGCTGTAACCACCGTGAGCAACATTACTGCAGCATTAAGCAGTTATCACGGACACAAAAAAGTGAATTTATCGGCTGTTATCAACTTAATTAAGTAAGTGGAATGTGTTAGCTCTTATTTCTTAGATAAAGTTAAGTGGAAAACATCGGTAGTTATCACCTTGACAAAGTATGTGGAATTTATTGGTAATAAGCACCTTCATAAAGTAAGTGGAATGTATCGCGCATGATGGTCTGAGGCTGGCGTCGCGCACTAGGGTCTGGAGACCAACATCTTAACATGATCTGCAGTGAGAGAAAATCACCTGAACACGAAGGATTAATTTGACTTATTTTTGGCTACTACCTGGAACGATTTGCTACCAGTTAAAGTGCATATCATTGTATTGATGTTCCATAATCAGGTAATTTTCAGTAACAATGATATGTATTGTTATATATGATGTAACTATGTAACGAACACCAAAAGAAAGCAGCCATCAACATCGAAACCCTTACAAATAATTTAAATCTTATTTCAAACAATTTACCAAAAGATTTGAATGCATTATTTTTTAAAGTGGAATTCGTTTCACTGTACATTTTTAACATGGCCAAATCTAGTAATTTTTAAGAAATTCAGGCATTTTTGACAAACTTCTTTTTCCCACACTGTCTTGACTAAGCTAATAAAATTACCTGATAGAGATCATAAGGACACCGCTTGGGTCGAGGGAGCACTTGCCCTGCTGCGTACAACGACCGAATTGCGTCTATGTCTCCATCTGATAATCAAACACGGAATTATTTATATGAAGAGCACCACGATATAAACTGACCAATCGCTGAGAACTTACATTGTGGAAATACACAATAAGACCATAATGTACCGACTTACTAAAAAGAAGAAAATTTTGTTGCACAATCAATGAAGATAATTTCACGTAAAGGCAAACAAGGTTCCAAAAGAGGCTTAAATAAAGAGATGAATTTCTATCATATCTAGTCAAAGAAGCAACTCATAGCTCAATGAAATACAGATGATAGAATACTCTGAAGTTTAAAGACAAAATAAAAACCAGCAGCGTTATTAAAAAACGAACCCTTTAGTGGCCATTGGCCATTGCTGAAGATCTGCCAGGCGGTGGTGGCAAAGGCCCACACGTCGGTGGATGGATCTTGTTTAGAGGATGGTGGATGATAGTGATGCTCTCGAGCAATCCAGTGGATGCAAGTCTCATCCACCACAGAGCCGCCAGGCTCACTCAACTTCACCTGCGACCAAGTATAAATGTTAGCTCAAGCTGAAGGGCTTATAAGCTACAGATCTGAAATTAGTTACGCGCTAAGTTGTGCAACGCCTCGAACATCTCACATCAAACAGATAGCAGTGACGAACAATAAACTAACAGCTGTGGGTAGCAGATGTCGGCGACCGCATGCCGGCTGGCGGCTCTTCGTGTATAGTAGCGCTGCGGCTTTGAGAATTTCTTGATAGAAGTACTTAAGAACATCATTTCATTCGAGTCTGTACGATTTCATATGAGCCAAATTCAAGGATCCAGCATACTAGTGCTTACGCGTTCATATACATGTAATAATAAAAAAAGTAGAACACAAATTATCATTGGACAAATTCGGATCTAATTCACTGCGATGATAGAAAAATTAAAATTGGATCACAAAGTTGAACAAATTAAAATTTTACAGGATTTGCATTTAACATTCGAATAAATGATTCAGAGATGGTAAATAATTTCATCATGAAATTATAATATTTCATCTGCCTGATCACAATACACAACACTAAATGAACAATAAATAATACTAAAGCTCACCAGAAATTTTTTCACGATCAGGATTTTTAGCTTACGAGGAATTGGTTATCCTGATGACGCGCGACCAGCAGCGAGTGGCAGCGGATGTTGTTGTGCTGGATGCCTTCTTGACTCAGGAAGAACAGAGCTTTGGCCAAGTGTGTCACCGCCTCCAGGAGGTCTACCTGTTGCACATACGTCCATTGTGGCAATTATATGATGTGTGTATGTAGGTGGTCTAGAAGAGGGTTTAGATAAACAGTTTTTTGAGAACAAATAGGATGCAGGGACATTTTTTCTTAAATTTCATGAAATTCAATGCAGTGAGTAAATCAACGCAACAATTGGTGCCAACCCCATGGAAAGGCTGTCTAAAAATACCAAAAAAATCCGTTGCCAAGCGACATTGTCCATAAACAGTGTTCGATTAACTTGTCCAAATGATTAAAACATGATGTACTTGAAGGGAAGGGTGCTAGATGACCGGCCCAAATTAGAGTGAGGAAGTTCTTTCCCCTCACGCAATAGAGGAATACTTAAGCTCTTATCTATCTCAATTAATAATTTTATTCTATACTAAGGTAAATGTTTAGTATTAAACACGGCCCCAAACTGTTCTTTTATCGACCTTAAAACGGCTTAAAAAAGTATATAAATGAAATTATAGTAGTTAATGCCTCAAAATGTAGAATATTTAATGGACAAATTCAACCATGCATCTCGAGCGGACATCAACTTGTAAACACTATATTGAGTATAAATATTTTATTCATCTCCGCGTTCATTCAACTTTTTCAAATCAATCCAATTAATTTTAATGTTCCGCATTTTCAACACAACATAAGGCTATACAACATTGTATAGCCTTATAAGAATTAGCTAAGCTGCTAGTTATGTACAATGCATTGCAAGATAAAACTGTTGCAATACTGCAAAACTGTTGTCTCTTTAATAAAAATCATACAATTCATTGGAACGTAATACACACTAAAGGCAACAGGTTTATATTCCAATTTGCCTTAGTACGTTTATACTAAAACATGAATAACAATACCTAAAAATAAATTGAAGACTGCCACTCAATATATTAAAAAAAATATTGATTTTTTTATAAAAATCAAATGATTTTATCACATGATTTAATCAGTTTAATTTAATCATTGCCAACCATGGCTAATCGGCGACCGCATGTCTGCTGATCAGCGACAAATGTAATCAAGCGCATCATTACATGGGAATGTAATCAAGCGCATCATTACATGGGAATGTAATGAAGCGCATCATTACATGGGAATGTAATCAAGCGCATCATTACATGGGAATGTAATCAAGCGCATCATTACATGGGAATGTAATCAAGCGCATCATTACATGGGAATGTAATCAAGCGCATCATTACATGGGAATGTAATCAAGCGCATCATTACATGGGAATGTAATCAAGCGCATCATTACATGGGAATGTAATCAAGCGCATCATTACATGGGAATGTAATCAAGCGCATCATTACATGGGAATGTAATCAAGCGCATCATTACATGGGAATGTAATCAAGCGCATCATTACATGGGAATGTAATCAAGCGCATCATTACATGGGAATGTAATCAAGCGCATCATTACATGGGAATGTAATCAAGCGCATCNTTGGCATGGGTTTGATACGTCGGACATGGGTTTGGCATGGGTTTGATACGTCGGACAAGGGTTTGGCATGGGTTTGATACGTCAGACATGGGTTGGCATGGGTTTGATACGTCAGACACGGGTTGGCATGGGTTTGATACGTCAGACATGGGTTTGGCATGGGTTTGATATGTCAGACATGGGTTGGCATGGGTTTGATACGTCAAACATGGGTTTGATATGTCGGACATGGGTTTTACATGTCGGACATGGGTTTTACATGTCGCACATGGGTTTTACACGTCGGACATGGGTTTGGCATGGGTTTCATATGTCGGAAATGGGCTTGGCATGGGTTTGAAACAAAGAGAAAATTGCTGGTAATTATAGATTCGTAGGTTTGATCATAGGCTTACAATAGTAATAGAATTGTCCTATAGTGGTGATGAAACAATATATATTTATTACTTGAGAATTATTCAACATGCAATATAATCATTCTGCTCAACACATATGTCAAGGATGTATAAATAGAATTAAAGTCAGAGGAGCATGCATTAAAATACATCTTACAGGAGAAGCCACAATTATTTCGAATTTGTGAGTTTCTTTGATTTGATAAGGACACAATAAAAAAAATCATTATCACTTGATTCTCTCACAGGTTACATCCAACAATCCTGATGACTTGTAGCAAATTATATTAATATAATTATCGGCTCATAACTTTAAATGAGCCAGAAATATAGTATGTAAAAAAGTACAATTTTCAGTCAACGAATTATAAAGAATGATACAGTACAAAACATTTACAAATAAATTTATGAAAGAATATCAAGTTAGAATAAGAGGGGTTTACCTTGACGGCATAATGTTTATTTTCATCAGACGCTTTCCTGGCATGCAGGACGCGATAGAAGGAAGCTTGGATCAACGTCGAGCTTTCAGACACGAAAGACTCAAATTTGAACACCTGAAAAAAAAAATACTTCTAAGGGAACTAAAAACGCTTGGTGTCAGCAACACACTAGAGAATGAAAATTTTAAAATTATTTTCTACAATATTTCAAACATGTGCGTCGCAGGGACGCGGCAATGCACGTCTGTAAGTTGAACTAGGTATTAAATGTGTTGAATTATTGTATTTTTCCTCAAATTTACGTTGATTTTTTTTTTGTCAGGCTATCAAAAAAAGTTGTGTATAATCAGAGAGCATTCAACTTTGATTTGAATAAGTTAAATTATACGATGAAGCAATATACTGGAGTCATGAGGTGGTACAATGAACTGAATGTTGAACACTGTTGAAATGAGTGTTCGAAAATATTGAACTGAATGTTGAACAATATGGACGGAATTTTGCACAAGACAAATCTCACCCGAGGCCCTTTGTCCTGGCTCTCACTTTCGTCATCAAATTTCCCAGCGCAGAGAAGCAGGAGTGGAGGCTTGTCATACTCAGATGGGGGAATAATTCGGGATAAGAACAACCGATTCGTCTGTGTTGGCTTAGATTGAGACAATGACGATGCATTTACGGCGTTTTCGCTACCTATCGATTTGGATGATGAAGAAGATGCAACCTTAACATCACTTTCTTGATCTCGCGAAAAACTTTTCAAGGATTTTATGCTGCAGGTTGGAGAATTGGACAAAGTTGCAGAGTTGCTGTGCAGTATTTCGTCGTTCAAGATGTCATCTGATAGTTCTGTGTTTTTACGGTCCATCAAATGCCTGATGAGCTTCAAGAGGGAGTCAAAAGGCTGATCAACTCCTGCATCCTTGATGTTAACCTGAAATAAATAATTGGAACTTAATGGTTTGTTTTCAAATTGACTAGTCGATACAAACTTAGGAAAAGGCCTACAGTGTAGGGGCCATGAATTTAAATAGAAATTTCTAACCGAACCGATGTTTTCATTTCATGAGAATGATTCTCAAAATGGCATTAGTAAAAATGTCGAGAGCAAATTATCAATAATTTGTAATTAATATTTTTAATTCCTAACACGGTTTACACATCAGGAAATTGAAATGAACTATTAAATCACTTGTCCTTCATTTTTATCTGTTGAGTGAACCAGGCCAGTTTGTCACTTTTCTGTACGCGCCATTTGAGTATACCAAATCAACAAGAAACACAACATTCACAGAAGCAATTTTAAACCTACCGTTCGTGAAGAAAAAGACTACCATTCGTGAAGAAGATTTGTGAACTAGTGAAGAAAAGTACAAGTATCGGCGACAGGCCTATCCAGGCCTATTCTTCAATGCCGAAGATACTATACTATACTATAGGGTACTATACTAAGCACAATTAAAGTTTAATTTTTGTAATAAGCGATTACAACAAAGTAGTTTAAAAATTCTTCTGGTCGGCAAAATATAACTCAACTTACCAATCCGTGTTGTGTAGTGATGGTGTATGTGCGGATGTTTGCCTGCTTGTTCACAAACACGTCGAGTTTGTAACGATCGAAGTGGCGAGAAGACTGGCGTAGCAGACCGACACCAGCCTCCCCTCCACACTTGCTACGTAGCTTAGCGTGAGCAAAATCCGCTCTGAGGAGGAACAGACTAAATATTAGGTTATCAATTACAGTGCAGACACTGCTTATAATAATAAGTCGGTTTTTGAGGTAATAAGTCGTAGCTTAGCGTGGGCAAACTCCGCTCTGACGAGGAACGGCAGCTCAATATCTTGGCCCATGACTAACTAAATATTAGGTTACCTATCAATTACAGCGCAGACACTGCTTGTAATCCTTGATTTTTGAAGTAATATGTTGAGATCCAATACTGCAAATTATAAAGCGTACTAATATTGGATTATTTGAGAAGAAGCCTGCAAAAAATAATTCTAAAAGCGTTCGAAAATTTATCTTATAAATAAATAATAAGTTGTTATCAAAAGTTGTTATGTTAAGCATTACAGAAAATCTTAATTGACTTTCAGGCAATATGGCATGAAATCCCATTCATGCGATATGGCATGAATGGGATGGTAGTTGTACAAGCTATTAATCTTTTTTCAGCGCATTTAGAGCAACCTGGTGCATAAATGCGTAGTTTGGATTCAGAAATGCAATTTGCGTCAATTGATAGTAACTGATTGTTGGCCACAATCATAATCCTCATTGGAGTTAGAATGAAACTAGGAGAAATTATTTACCCAACAGGACCATGACACTTGTTTTTCTTGAGCACAGCAATGCTGGGTGCTGTAACTTCTTTGCAGAGGTCGAAGGTCCAACACTTGAAGAGGCGGTAGTAACCAGAAAGGCAACTGACAAATGACAGGAGACTCTGTACACTAGGCATGCTGAAGTAAAGAGGCACTCCGCTAAGCTGGCACAACTCCAGCGTGCAGTCACTTGCTCTGCTGGAGATCACAACAAGCTCCTCTAGACCGCACAGATGCGACCAGCCCTGAACAAAAAATACATTTCAAAACATTTTTACAGGACACATCAAGTGTAAATAGTATATTAGTCGTCAATAGGTGCTAATTTTCAGAGAATAGTCAGACTTTATTTAAAAATGTCAATAACATAATAAAAAATTGCGATAAAATACCGTCATGATAGTTTTATGTTAAGGAAATCTGGATTAGCAGAAAACAGTGACTTGTAAGGATAACTACACCTCGTTATAAATAATACCTTACAGTGAAGCAGAGAATGTGGGAGGATTAATGAGGATAGGAACGACCAGAACGACGTAAAATCCGGGAGCTAATGTGCAAATCCATTTCCATGTAAATTTTGCTCATGTAGTAAACAGGGAAGTGCGCAATTATTCATGTGGACAATAATAACAAAAATTAGTAGAGGCATTAGTTTGGACACTAAAAAAATGTAAGTGACAATATTATTAAGGGAATCGTGACCCAATTCCATAACTTCCAAAGGTAAAACTGATCAACTGATCAATATTTTGCTTCATTCATAAATTAGATATTTTTTAATTTAACTAAAACTTTTTTACAACAAAGCATAAATCAATTAACTGAATTAGAGTTAATTGATAATTAGTTAGTTATGAAGTTATTAAATTAATTTAATTAATGATTTAAAAAAACGATTATGCAAAAAATTAACATTATTTGAAAAATATAAATAAAAATATCTTTTATTGAATAAATAAATTTTGAACAGGCCAGGCTCACGGACATGCAAACTTATAATGGAATAAACAAAATATTCGTCATGCAATACTATTGGCCAATTCTTGATTAGGTGTAAATATGACATGATTCAGCTCACCCCTTTCTTGGACCTAGACACTCTCAGACCAGGATGATGTGGATGAAAAGGGGCTACCATAACTCTGATGGCGATGGTCTTGTCGCCCTCGAGCTTCTCAGCGAAGAACTCTTCAGTTCCTACGAGATCTCGAGAATCGCTCTCAGGACTCTGACAGAGTGCCTGCATGCACTCTGATGCCTGCAACGAGTCCAAGCACTAAAAAGTGGATATGGTGTATAATGGCATAAGAGTTATAGCAATTCAAATATAGTAAGCTAGTAGCAAGATCAACAAGAAATGAGTATTGGGAATGGTAAATAGGAGCATAGGAGCTAGTAAGATGACGAGAAAGAACACAACAAAGAGCAAAAACAAGAAGATGAACATAGATTATGAAAAATCACCTACCAAGAGCATGTCTAAACTAAGAATATTTGGGCTTTGCAGATGCTTTATAATTACACCGTTATAGAAGAAGTTGCCATTTGCAGCAGTTACAACCCATCAAAAGTTTAATCTACCATATATAACTAACAATTTTATATCTTGTATGTAAATTGTCTATATTTATATTTTACAGCTTGACAAACCTTCTCAAGATATTTTTGTCGAATAAAAGCAGGGGTGGCAGTGAGGGCGTCAGCATGGAGTTTTTCAACATGTCTTCTGACATTAAACCTTTTGAGCGTGTAGTTCAGAGAAGGGGGCATAAAGTGACCAATCTCAATGCGACTCAACGGCACATCTGAAAAACATACCTAACTTTGGAAAAATAAACAGTTAAGTGCTTACTGGATAAGACTCAGAAACTCACTCTATAATATAGATCGTAAATGAGATTAACTTCTTACAGGCATGTTATCTATTTTACAAACGTTATGAAGTACATAACCACTCACTTTCTGCTAACATGTGGTGAAGAATATCTGTAACAACCAGGCCCATGCTGTCCAATTTGTCAAATGTTAGAACCTCCTGTAAATGATCCTCTCGCACCTGAATTAAGAGATCAGCTGTTATCATATTCACAGCAAGCCCATGATAAAATGAAGAAATTCATTTTAAAGCACAGAATGACATGAACAAAAAATTTTCAGGTCAAGTTCGGTATCCTAAAACATTAAATAAGAAGATGAGCCCAATTTAGACTAGAAATTGAGTGAGCAATAAATAACAAGCACCAAGAGGTCGTCATAAAAAAGGTGTAGTCATTGCCTGATTTACCTGATAAAAAAGATATCTGTAAGCCTCCTCATCAAGCAGCTGTAAATCCATAAATGATGGCAATCTGAATCGCAGTCTTAATTGAACACTGTGATCCTGCACATAAATATGACAATTAGCAGCAGAATTAAATACTATAAAATCTATTTTAGAATTTCAGTGCATGCATGGGATCTCACACAAAAGTAGTTTTGAAATGCAAAAACTAGTCAACCTGGAAATAAAAGGCATCTCAGAGAGCCATATAGATGATAGGTAAATTTCACTACATAGAAATTAGATAATACCATTTATAGGTACATTTTTAATGAAATATTTATTGAGCACTAACTATTGTTATAGGTACTTTTTGAGAAATTGAATTACAATAAAAACATTACAAAATATTAAAAAAAATATAACAATTAAGTACAATTATTATCAATTACTAGGTACCATTCATTAACAGTAATTTATGTCAACATATGATTATTAATAAAGTATGCAAATTTATGCCAAGTCTCAAAAACAACAAACAATTCAAGGAAATGGTAACTCTACACTACAATGATGCATAGATTAAATGACTGTCTCTTAAGTAATTTTAAAGCAGATGATTAGACACATACGTTTATTCAAAGGCACCTGAAAAATATGATGTAAAAAAGGTAACTTACTTCAGTGGGGAGTTCATGAAGAAGCTGTGAAGGAGCCAGCCACAACTTATTAGATTTAATACGAAGCCCAAAGAGGGTAACAGATATTGGTCGGATATTGAGTTCAGCAACAACCATGTGAACCATTTGTTCAACAGTTGTACTGCTAGTAATTTCAAACTCTTTAGGATTGTCACTCTTGACAGAGCCAGGGCAAAAGTGAACAGATAGCATCTTGGAATTTGCTACCATCATGAATTATAATCAAGATTGCTTCCTATGTCATAGAAACTTTGCCTTGGAAGTAATGAGTTGAGCAATGATAATTTAGTCAATAAATTTGTATCTCTTACTGTTTAGGGCTGTTGATAAAAATTGGATTTAGTTTAAAATAATAATATTCAACTGCAAAGAGAATGATCAGAATTAAAAAAAATTGCAATTTCACAACATGCAATAGATATCAGGGAGACAAGTCAGACAATAGTACTCATATTTTAAATATGGCACCATTTTCTTAGCCCAATACCTAAGGACATAGATATATGGAGAATTGCAACCATAAATTCATCTTTTCCCTAAAGAATCTAACATAGGTAATAATACTTAGATAAAAACATTACAATTTTCAGTATAGAGAGCAGTACAAGCATAGCCTGTAGTTTTCAAAGTGAGGCTTTGCAACAGTTGTTGAAAATTTTGTCTGTCAAGGGAAATTTGAATGAAATCCATCCCATTCAAAACCAGTCTCCCAAGATAGTAAGTTGTTGCAGGGGGAGCTATATTGCTTTTTAGCCCAACCCTTTGGCTATCATGCTTGTTTATTTGATGTCTGTGCTGTGCTTTCTCATTATGTAACTTATTATGTACTTTTCCCTTTTTCTCTCTTTCTCTAGTCCAGACAAGGAAGTAAAATCATTAACGTAAAGTAAATTCCAAAGCCAAGCATAATTCTAATGTAAAATTCCAATGAATAACTAATAACTGCACCAGTATGGGAACCTAAGCTTACTCACCACTTGAGAGGAAGTGAGTGATTGTTTATTGCATACATTCATTTTTTTTGCTCAATTTGTTATATTACAAATGGTTTATATTTTTGTGATTTTGCTTTGTTTTCTGATTTTCTATTAATTGTGTTCAGTGTGTTTTAATTCTTTAAGCTATATATTTTGATGTTCATTAATTCTTCATTAAGCTGTTTGCTGCAATACAGCAATCCCTTGATTAACGCGGTTAATAAATCCCCGAGTTTTACCGTGTTAAGCAAAACCGCGCTAATCAAACTTAAGAATATATGGGAATAATTATAATGAATCCTCAAAAATAGCAAAATAAAAGATCAATTTTAGTCTCCTCATTATCCACTTCCCAAGTAGGTTGTTGCCAACCTATCAAGTAGAAGTAGGCGACGTGTTTGCCTCACCCGCGGGAGACACGCGGCAACAAAGTATTTCAGAGAAATCTTGGAGATTACTTCAGAGAGTCATTGCTCATTTCACCACGAGCAATGAAGATAAAATTTCTCTATATATAAAGCAAAATTTAGCATTTGCAAAGAGGCAGTTTGCCAAATTGATCAGAGCAGTTTTCTGCACCTTCATAGAAATTGAATAGCGCTTAATGCACTTTAAAATTATGCACAAAAGCTTCAAACTTTTCGATTATTTTAGAACAATACAACAAGAATTGTTTGAGAAGCAGTAATCCAGTAAGAACAATAATGTTAACAGACTATAATGAAATATAAATGCAGTTTAAATTGCAATGCCTGGAGATGATAAAGTTGAGTTCTGTCATATAACTTGAAGCAGGACACATAAATATTTTAAGGGCTAAACTTTGCCTTGGCTGAGCATGAATCAAACAGGGTTAAGGACAAGTAGTAGTATAATGGTTTGCTACCATCAACCGGGGCTACTCGGGACAATTTTGAACATTTTCATTCATAAGTTCTTACCATGAAACATTTCATAAACAAGTTTAGGCTCATTTCAGAGCTCTTTGCAAGGGCTAGCGCACGGCTTCTTCAAAAAAATTCCATATGCTATTTGTAAGGTGCCAGAAGCAAAAAAAGAATGTCCCGAGTAGCCCCATCAAACAGGGCTACTCAGGACACTTGGAATAAAACTTAATTTTAAAACATTTGAAGCATGCAGAGTGTACTCATCCATTACTAACAGTACTCTGAAATCCTCCTTTTTCATTGTAGATGATGTAGAGGTAGAATAAATGAGATTTTCTGTGATTTTTACTTGTTTTTCCTTTATTGAAATGATATTACCATACACATTAATTACCGTATTATTGATGCGATGTTACCGTATCCATGAACAGGCCATTGAGCATTTCAACTACCTTGTCCACTGCAAGCTTCATATCAGCAGCCTTATAGCATTTTTTCTGTATCTGTAAGCTTACAGGACAGCTTGTAATTTCACACCATTTTGATTGGGTTAAGTGAATTTACTATAAAAGTGAAAAACATACCTGAAACAGAAAGGAATGTTTTAGTGACAACCATCATATGTTTTGGAGAAATAAATCATAGTTTAGGTCAATTACTTTTCATTCTATGATGCCTGGTGCACAATTCAGTACATGACATTCTATGCACAATTTTGTGATGACCAACGATGCACTGATTTTTTGATAAGTGAAATTTTTTTGCTGAGCAAGGTAAATGTAATCAATATTCTTTGTTTTTAATAAATTTTTTTTAACTGGAGCCTTTGCTAACTGAGGTTCTACTGTAAATGCGTTTTTGGGGGTGTCCTGAATAGCCCCAGGGGGTGTCCCGAGTAGCCCCGCCGGGCGGAAATGGCCGCCATTTTTTTTTATTGAGGTATGTAAATTCCACAAATAAAGTTTCCATGCTGACACTTGTCTGCCACTTTTTTCCAAGTGAAATTTTTTAATGCGGCAAATATTTTTCTACTACAGACCTTAGCAGAAGTAACTTTTCAAAATATCGTTTTTCACAATTTTTTCAGGAATTTTTCAAAGCTAGTAAATGTAGTATTTTTGAACTTCCTTTATACTACATAGATAGGAAAAATCTTGACGTTTACGCCACTATATTTAGTTTTGCAATATTCCAATTAGTTTTGCTACTAAAAGTTTTACGCCATGTCGGAGGACTGTCCCGAGTTCCCCGCCTGTCCCAAGTAGCCCCGGTTGATGGTAGCGCTTCAGCTATCAAGCTATTTTTGCACCGGAGGACAAAGCATAACATCACCAGTAAGGTGGAAGGTCTTAATTATTCAAATCTCAAATTGTTATCACCCACATGGGGTGGAAGGTCTCAATTGTCCAGCCCGCTGAAGCTGGCTTGAAAGAGGCAGCATTAGCATCTCAAAGAGATGAAGTGACAAGGAGGGACAGGTCAAAAGCAACAGAAACTAAGAAACTTGAAGAAGAGGTTGCTTACATGGGACGTCAGCCACCCACACGAGAGAGACAGAAAAGGGAAATGTAAGGAATCCTGCCTACATAATAACTTAACCCCACAACTGAGAGCAATGGTCAGACACTGCAAGCTCAGTGGTGGGGTGCTCAGGAACAATCCCCCTAGGAGCGTGAAATCCCATAGGACTTCTGACAAGCACAGACACATGTCAGAAGTCCCCCCTGAGGGGACAGGGATAAAGAATTAGTTTGCCAAATATAATAGAAAATTTAGGTTTATATTCATTCATATATTTTGATGTAGTCTGAAATCTTGCTGTTCAAAAATATGTGTATAATTTGAGATTCAGCTCTATTGTCAATCTCAAACTGTAAAAATTACCATCTAATCAATGCTGTTGTGATGTTTTGTGCAGGTGTTGTAGCTGCAGACAATGACTATTTAGCAATCAACAGTTGATCGTGAAATCAGGCGTTTATTTATACCCTAGGTATAAATGGAAATGAAAAATTGTTGAGGTTGATTCAGTTCTACATTGAAGAAATTATTCTTTTATTTCTAGGTTAAAATTAGCAAAGTTAACATAATAATAAAACTTTGTAAATGAGTGAGAAACTGACTAAATTTTTTCAGGGTTTGGAAAATGGATTCACTGGTATTACAATCAAAAGTAAATGGCTCCTGGAAGGGAATGTTCTGCTACTGAAAAAAAAACTTACCTTAGCGAGTACCTACTTTTTGTCATTTTAAATCTGAACAGGAGCAGTTAGAATTCTCTACTGGGCAGTAAGCATGACCCAAAATTTATTTCCTTGACATTGCAAACTCTCCCAGGCTCACATTTGAAGATTCTTAGGATTTGGGGATATGTGAAGGTAGTTGTTACTTGCATAACCAGACATATATTTGCTCTAATACACCAGGATTTGAATAAAATACTTTACTTATGAATGATATCTTGTGGCTCTAATTTGACAAATTTTCCATAGATTAGGAATCTTGTAACCAAATTGTGCACTTTTATTAATAATTAGATAGGAGGCAATTTTTGCTGGCCCAAGTGGAAAATAAGGCAGAAGCCACAAATGAATCGGACAAAAATGCCCGTGAAATACCACACTCAAGAATCCACACAGTTAGGGGCTGCATTTAGGCAAATAAATGATTTATTAAGTGTTTTCAATTAATTCTCTCTTTTTGTCCCCAGTGTTTGAATGTTAGATTGATTCAGATCAGTGGAATACTAAAGCCAGTTAAAGTCATTTTTGTGCCAAGTCATCTTCTTCATGGGTTGTTATTGACCAAGGCAGATTTGCTTTTCTGACCTAGTGCCTTTTGCTGACAGCTGACTAACCTGCTGCATTAAATGAACCTGCTTTCTGGTTATGCTGATATCAAGACTGACCTGTTGCTGAGCTGCTGATAATGCTTTTCTTGGCTCTGTAAATAGGTGAGTAAAGGGAATACTCTTGTCACGAATCTCAGTCCTACATTTCAATTATTGAATGTTATCAGTAAATGTTTGTACATAAAATCAATCATCCCTTAAAATTGTTTTACAGTTTTGCATTAGGTAGATCAATTTATTCTCATGTGTTCCTAGTGTACCTATGTGTTTCAACTTTCAAGTGTTATTGTTGGATAGGCTTTTTGTGTTCTTGTTCCTGCAATTGTGCAGAGCAGCCAACATGGAACATATTCTGGGCCAATTTGGGGCGCATTCTGGCTTCCGGGCAAGTCTGGGACCAGTTTGAGACGAGTGTTGGCCAATTTGGAGTGTTTTCCAGGCCAGATTGGGGCTAGTGGAGCCCCAGATTGGGGCTAGTGGAACTGCCTTCTCATTTCCTCCGTATTACGGACATTGCCTGTTGGACGCGACCAGGCCCGATCCAGGACCAATTTTCAAGACCATTATATTTCTTTTGCTACTTTGATTTGATCTAGTTCATTCATTATTATCCAGGCCCAGTTTTTGTCGATTACTACCAGTTATTCTTGTTAACTCTGTTCTGTTCAATCCAGTTTGGGCTGCTGGTTATTTTCTCATGTTAGGTTCACTTCATCACTCATAGCCCTGGGCTGTCCCATCTTCACTAACCTACTAACCATCATATTTCACCTTCATGTACCACTGATTCTATTTAATATATTGTTGCCTGGTTCTTCCTCTGTTTGATCTCCTGAGTTTGTTTTTATTCTGTTCCCTGTGCTGGTACTATACC
>NW_025933076.1:91296-96321 GCF_000764305.2 Hyalella azteca
GTTTAGAAGATCTGCATTCCTGAAGTGTTTTTGTATATTGAAGCCAGTTAAATGGTCAATATTTAGCTCATTACCTTGCTCCATACAAACTTTACAAAGCTAATGAATAGACTTACCAATAATTGTTTACCCAAAAATCCCTAAGTGGTAAACACTACCTTGGCCTGTTGGCCATTATTGAAGGCAATAAGTGCCCTTTTTAGCCATCCATTATGATCCATATACTGTTATTGTTAGTTAGGCTAATTGCAACATAAAAAATACCACTTCAAAGAGACAAAAAAGTTGAAAAAATCAAAAAAATCAAATAAATCAAAAAAATCATGAAAAAATCAAAAAAAATCATTGATTTTTGATTTTTTTGATTTTTAAAAAAAAATCAAAAAAATCGCCAACCCTGCATCAAATAATGAAATTTATGCCTAGTTAGACATAATACACAAATATAGTACCTAAATAGTAATACATAAAAAATAATACACATAGCTACCCGTTCTTGTGCATGGTGGGTCTAGCATGGTCATCATCTTCATCATGCAGAGCTCCAGAGTCCAGCACGTCGCACGGCACGGGCATAGTGCAAGCAACGGTCATGAGAGTTTGTCTGACACCAGTGTGCAGAGAGTGATGAAGATTCTGAAGATCTTTGGAGACGCATCATGGCAAATTTCTGTCAACTGAAGATCTTGGCAACACATTTGGCAACCTTCTTGAACCTTCGGCAATGATTTTCTCTAATATTCAGCAAGGCAGAGCAGAAGAGAAGAGAGTACACCAAAACACCACTGGCAACAGTGTAAATAAAATAAAAAAATCATCAGCGACCATATTTCATTTGTTTTACTTTAAATGCTTCAACAATACATTTTCTAGCATAATTGTACAAGTTTACTCTACTTCCTAGCATTGCCGCATAACCAAGGATCTCAGACTCTTGGTTGGATTGTTTACATTACATCGCAACGCGTGAGAGACACTTGACCAGGCTCCATTGTACTGTCTTCTCTTCCTTGCAAGTAGATAAATACATACATACATAGATAGATACATACGTACATACTTAATTGAAGACCAGAGAATTCGTTTTTTTTGGAAATTTTCTTATTAGTGTTTTCAATATATTGAACAATATTTTTAGTTTGCACTTTTAACTTGATAATGAATGATTGATACATTTGAAATGTTAAAAAAATTAAAATGTCCATTGGTATGCTGATTTTCGTTTTACCAGTGCAAAAAAAAAATATTGTTTGATCTATTGAAAAAACGAATAAGAAAATTGCTAATAAAACAAATTCTCTGGTCTTCAATGAAACCTGCTTAAAGGGACAAATTTTGCCAACCTATACTAATAGATACATGCATAGATAGATACATATAAGATACAGACATACATGCATTACATAAATGACCTGTGATGCATGTATGTACATACAGACATACGTTACATACAGACATACATAGATGTTACATAGCAGTCTGCTTGCACTCTTTGCACTCTGGGTCTCACAGGCCGCTCAGCTCTCCAGACTGAATCTGAAGGTGGCAGGTTAGACAGCTTCAATATTGTGGTTTAGTCCAATTACTCCTATAGTGGCAGACTGGCAGGCATGGCTTCAACAACTATCTTCCTCCTTGGCTACTTGGCTCACAGGCTCAGTAGTCAGCAGGCTGGAATTCTAAAATTTGTGTTTCACATAAAAAAAGCGTTCTGCCTTAAAAAAAACGTTCCAGGCAACTAGAAACAGGTTTGCAGGCCGTCAGAAATTGGCTTCGGTTACGGTAGCTATGATCGTATGAACGTCAAGTCAGGCAACACAGAGAAGGTCCCATGCAAGATTGTTAATTGTGCGCGTCACTCACAGATGAGCAAGAGGGATGGATCTACAGAAGGAAATACTATTTACTCTCAACATAATAGTTTCCAATTAAATATAAAAACATTTATGGCACCTATTCGTTACCTCAGCTTTCAAATTGAGGAGAAACTCATTGGCAGTTGGAGAAACTTCTCGAAGAAAAGGCAATGCAAAACAAACAACATGACACTTCACAGTTGACTGACTAGAATAGACCCAATAGTCAATAGAGTACTCGAAAGTCAAAAATTTAGCATTCAAACTTTTAGATTCTGTGAACCTTGTGATTTCTTCATTATTAAAACTTTAGAAGGCTTGCAATATATCACGTAAAGTTCTTACTCAATTATCGTCTTGAAGTTCAGGAGCTTTATCTGCAGTAATGTTCTGTAGTTACCTCACCCACCGATGCGTAATGAGAACTAACCACCAACCATCAGTCCATCATTAGATTCCCGGCACTGTTGCACACGATTGATTCTGCATGCATGTATAATATTTACGAAGGTTATTAAACCATTCTGATTTCTGTTGAATGTCAGTTACTGATAAATTTTTAATATAGAAGAATTCGTATCTTTTATTTTTTCACCTGACTATATTGATGTTGGTTTCACATTGGTTGCCAGTGCGGTTGGTATCAGTGCTACCTTCTTTGTTTACGTTTTTTGTTCGGCTGATCGCAATGAAAGGAGATTGTATGCCTCAGCTGATTGCATCGGTGATCAGTTTTGTATTCGTGGATTGAATCATAGGCAGTTTTTGATGTATTTGTGAGTGAGTATACATAGTGAAGATGTTATTCTTTGCAATTTCTATCAATAATGACATAACTACACTATTGTATTACGCTCTTGAAATAAGAATTGTAGCATTATGCATTAAGTTAGCATCAGTGCGTTAACATTGTGTGAATTTGAGGCGGTCCCTTCTAGCTTTCTATCGCTGATTGGATTCCAGTGGCCGTGACGTTGCACACGTTCTAGCGATGATTGGATCCCCGTGACAGTATGTTGGACGCATTCAAGTGTTGATTGGATTCTTGTGACTTATGTTGGACGCATTCAAGCGTTGATTGGATTCTTGTTACTGTGATGATGCAAGCACTGTTTTTTTTTCAATGAAACAGCTGTGGCATCTTGCAGAGACTCATCAGTGATGATGATGGACAAAGTGTGCTGGACGTTCCAGATTTTTGGGTCCTGCTTTCCGATTTGCTATGTTTACCAGGGGCCATACTTTCAAAACTCGCTAAGTGAACGTAAGTACTTATGCTCTATTTTCTTGTCTATGATTGGTGGATTTTGCTTGAAAGGCCATCAATGATTGACTGATGAACTTACGATCTCTTAACTTTTTGAAAGTATAGGCCCAGTTAATATATTACCCCTCTGGAATTCCACGCTGGTAGTCAGTACTCCATAACATAGGTTTGCAACTTGCACACAGCTACAGGAAGGAAGGTGATGTAACAATTGGACTTAGGAGTCTAGGGTAAATGCGGTATATTCCAACATCGTGGGTAATTCTGACACTTCTTGACTTTTTTCCTTTATATTAAGCTTTTTCTTAGTTCCATGCATTTGTTGATGGTTGAAATAGTGACGTCATACTTTTGCATGCCATACTATTGCCAAAACACTTGGTCTGGGCTGTTTGGTGGGAAAATGTTGAGATCCAAAGAGAGACAGTGTGCGTCACCCAGTGAGAACATCAAAAAATGTGTCAAAGTTGATAGTTGACCTTGCTCTACCAAATAGTGATGAACTGTTTGGGTAGAATTTGTAGAAAGAATATTATGGTTTGAGACTTTTAAATACGTCTGTGAATATATTAGAAATCCTTTAAGTATACTTGTATTTGCTGATTTCAAGTGGTAAAAAAAATTAATACATGATTAAGTTAAGAGACGGTTTTAGACACATAAAAACTAATTCCAACACAGCTTGGAATTAGACACACACAGCTTGTTCCAAGCTGTATGCAAAAGTTAAAAATTTCTTAATTAAAAGCTTAATAGCTCTTAACTAAAACCCTAATTAAGTAGTGTTCAATATTCAATACCGGTAGTGTTCTAATTACAAGCTGTGTCATATTCCAATTCCAATACAGCTCACAGCCTCATACAGCGATCGGAATTCAAACACAAAAGTGTCGGCACTACGAAATACGGATTAGCAGAGTTTTGAAGCGCGGCCAAAATTAGTCTCACAAAATGCCAAATTTAGTCACACACACTCAGGACACAGTGTCGGAATATATGGATTTGGTAGCAGGATGGAATTCTAATTTCGAAGGTTCATATATTATTTCGATCTACCAAGACCACTTTTTCTACCCAACATCGTTATTTGAGGCAAAAAATGAACTTTTTAAAGGCTTAAAATATGCACGCTAACTTGCTCAGTTTCTATTAAGTATGTAATCACTTGTAAGTTGTATGCCTGCACCTTTCACTCAACAATTAAAATTAGACTTATAAAAAATATTAGTTAGTTGAAAATTTGTCTCTTAAGTAATCTTTGTAATTTGTCTTCATTAAATAATCATTAGGCAGAGTTTTCCATCATGCACACTAAACACACAATTCAGAGTTCAGACGAGCAGAACTACATAACACGTGAGCTAATGTGCTACTGAATTGAATAGGTACCTAGCTTCTTTCCCGCTCCCAGTGCATAATCTAGCGGGATGATCAATCGTATACTTAATTCGTATACGGTTCTATACGAATTACGAATTAACTAATCGTTTGTATACTTAGTGCAAGAGAATGAATAATTATGTTGTTTCTGATCAAATGAACGAAAACCTTTTCTGTTTCTGATCAAATGAACGAAAACTTCTGATCAAACAAACGAAAACTTCTGATCAAACGGATGAAAACAAACTTTTTGAAGATAATTCTGAAATTGTAACGTCTATTGAATTCTAATACGGATCGTTAATTTTAACATCGTATTTTCAAAAATCAAGTATTGCATTTCTTTTAATTGAAAAACATTCTTTTACATAAAAACAACTAATTTTTTCTTACAGCTCCTCACGAATGACGAATGAATGCTCCTCATATTGACAAATGACGATCTTACTCTTATAGCTAAAAATTTTAAATTGAACGATTTTGTCATTTCAAAGACTCCATTGATTACAGAACTTTAGTTTT
>NW_025933076.1:96483-155631 GCF_000764305.2 Hyalella azteca
GTCATGTGAAGGCAACAGAACTTACGTAACGCATACGTTTTTTTTTATAGTTTTTCATTTCTCGATGCGTCCTTAATGTGTCGGAATATACCGCGTTTACCCTAGATGACTAGTTAACTTGATTGAGGCGTTGCCAACACAGGATTGGATGTAGAATCACACGCGATTTCAGAAGTGCGGCGGTTTCTAATGTGCTCAGTTTATCAATTTTCATTGCAGTGGAAGGTGGTGTAACGCGGTGGTAGCCTGGCATAGTGGCAAACCACAGCTTTTTTAGAATCAGTTCATTTTTAATTTCCTCATTTAGCCAAGATTTGATACTGCTGGTATCCAGGATACTTTACTGGTCTACTTATAGGACTCACAAATGAACTAGAGGCAGAGTCTAAAAAACTCTCTGCTTTGCCACTATGTAGCCTGGTACTCCACAGTCCACACTGTTAAATAAATTGGTAGGTTTGCATTCTAAAGGCTTTTATATAAATATGGCAACATTTTGTAAAGTTTCATTGTTGCAAAACACTAATGCGGTGTTTTGAGTGACGTAAAGCAAACAGAACTTGAGTTGCGCGTACGGCATAGTGACAAAGCAGAGAGTTTTTTAGACTCTCCCTCAAGTTCATTTTTGAGTCCTATAAGTAGACTATGCATAAAAAAGCCTTATAAATATAAGGCCTAAGGGATTAGGGAACTTGGGTTATGATGAGACTTTACCATGGTTAAATCTTTACTCTTTTACTTGACAAGTTGACAAAACTGTCAAAACAAAACTCACATTAGGAAAAGGTGACTAAGGTGAGTTTTGTCAAGTCAAAGAGCCTATAGACTTTATGTTCACAGGCTCACACTCACAGCAAACCAAAATGAATCATGGACATGCCGACATGGTGTCACTGACTCACTGTCACAGCTAACTGCTACAGTACTAGGGAAGTGCTAACACAGCAGAGACTTTTTTAGACTCTCCCTCAAGTTCATTTTTGAGTCCTATAAGTAGACCAGTAAAGTATCATGGATACCAGCACTATCATACTCACTATCATACATAAATCTTGAGTTATTGAGGAAATTGAAAATCAACTGATTCCAAAAAAGCTCTGGTTTGCCACTATGGCGTACAGTGTATTTTTTATAGCCATTCATTTTTTGCTACATCCTTTAAGTGTTGGAATATACCACATCAGCGCATTTACCCTAGGCCTAGCCTCACCTAGGCCCTAGGGCAATGCTGATTGCTGGGTGCTGGCCAATGGCCCAATGGACAGTAGTGGCAAAGCAGAGAGTTTTTTAGACTCTCCCTCACTACTACCGACTATGACTAGGTAGGTACCAGCTGGTAGCTAGTAGCTACCTGGTCTAGTGACTCTAGAGTCTAGTCATAGCCTCATAGGCTAAAGTTAAATTTTGAGTCCTATCATCCTATGACTATGAGTAGACCAGTAAAGTAGCATAGATAGCAGCATTATCATGGCATACATAAGAAATTGGTTTAAATCTTGAGTAGAATAGATGAGGAAATTATAAATGAACCGATTCTAAAGAATCTGTAGTTTGTCTCTGTCCCTACGATTAATGAATCAATTTTCAGTCGTAACCATTTAACATCTTAATATATTTAAAATTAAATCATCTTTCAAATGTTACGAACCAGCGACAGGCCTACGGTCTAATAAACGCTGAACCGCTATTATTATATTTGACGACTACTGAGCTATTTTGATTGCGATATAAAGATGTAATTTAGTTTTGCTTAGGAAATCGTTTCTATTGCAGGCCGGAAAATTTAGCGCTGCTGGCGAGGTAAAGCGAAATTTAGATTGGAGAATGTGGGGACAGTGTGACGGACTGAGCGAGAAGCAAGAAAGGCGTACCACATGGATACATCCTGTAGCCGCTTCTCTTCAACCTTTTCACAGGAAAGGTGGCTACTAAGGTGAGACGAATATACGTAGGTGTGCGAAAGGAACACATAATGCTTCCTATGCTGTAATTATATGTTAAAATATTCAAGAACCACAATATATACTAGGCCGCATAACAGAGTATGGTGGAGATTTCTAAGTGCGTTTCAGTGCCGAGAATAACCGAAAACACGTGAATGGATCAGCTGAGGATAAGGTGCCAGTTGGCAGGTAATGAGATTGTATGACCTCGTCGTGCACCTGTACGTGCGTTGGGTGTGATAAGACGCACACACAGGTGGAATGATAGCAGGGAGGAAAAATGTTTCTTGTGTGTTGTGGATTTGAGAGAACAAGTGAGGAATGGATTTGAAAGGCGATGCAACTCACTCGATTGCCGAATAACAGGAAACTGGGTATACAAAAATTTCAAATTTTTCAAATTTAGCCGAAAAACATTCTTCACTTAACCAGAACAGTGGAAGGTCATTACGCAAGACGGCAAGAAGAATGACTAAGTCAAATGGCAAGAAAAAGATTTACAAAAGGAAAAACACTGAGTAAAGAAAAATTTTTTACGCTAGTATAAGAGTTATTATGCAGCGTGAATGACCGATTTTAAGGTCTTGAACGGAGGTCAGCTCGCACCCAAATCCAAAATTCGTCAAATGGGCGCATCACGTGAATGTTGAAGTTGGTAATAAAATAAATCTGGCTTTCATTCTCACTCAACGAGAAAGTTAAACAATGATAATGACTTTTAAATGAAAGTAAACAGCGTGTAAGTCAGAAACACCGCTGCAGGGGTGTGCATATGCCATAACATAAACCAAAAGTCTGCGATTTCCTGAAACTAACTACAGGTATTGCCTACGTAGTGTCAAATCGTATACTGAAGGATCGAAATAACCAATAAAAACAAAAATTGTATCCGAAGATTTTTATTTTATTTTTTTCCAATGTGTAAATTTCTCTTATTTGGACTTGTAACTCGTATGGAGCGTGGTTATAACCAATCATCTTAAATAGTTTTATTGTGGCGCGAGCAGGCAAACAGGCTGCGATGGGAAATAAAGTGGATATTGGCACAATAACAAAAGATTCTCGACTCGAGTCACGATCTTCATGTTCTCACTATAAAACGACTAATACATTTCTATATAAGAAATTTATTATACCATGGCCAGCACCACGCTAAAAATATCAAGTACACCAACATAAAGAACAGCTCACAAATATGAATAGAATATTACAGACAACATATCTTACAGAACTATTGATGCCATCTATTGGTAATGAAAAATGACCGTCCTAGCTGAACAGAGATGAGGTGCAGTGTGAGTTTACATCAGGTTAGGTGGCGTTATTTCGAGTCTCAAGATCTGCCGATCTATTCGCAAATTTTACAGAATAATCACAAATTTATCTCATTTTCCAATGAAAATGACTGGCCATAACTTGCAACTTTAATCCAGTTTTCGTAATGTACTACACAGAAACAAGTTGCATGTGTAATTGTAGGACTAGAGTTCGCATTTGAGCACTCATTATGCATCGTCGCAGAGAGAATCTTTCGTACATTTGAGCATATAACATTAAAAAGTGATTAAAAGCAAACAGACTACAAGAGCCGGAGTCTGCAAATTATCTGGACCCGCTCTAAAAAAATGTATAATTCAGTACTCACTGCAGTGGGTAACAGAGAGCGCATTTTCTCGTCGACGAAAACGTGTGAAGTCTCGGACGGACGGACGGACATGACGAGCAGAATATAGCGTTTTTTTTCCATACATAAGAAAATGCGCTAAAAATCAACGCCACGACTTTGACTATCAGGACCGCGGTCTCGTCCAACTATGCAAAGCATGACTGTAGAGGACTGAGAAATGCTGGAGGCTAACAACTTAAAAAATTCCCATATAGTAAAATTATACGACACTCATTTGTCATAACATTGAAATCGAATCGATTGACTCGACAAACAATTCGATAATAGCTCAAATCACGATAACAAATGCATCCACGACTTAACACGAGGGAATTTATTATTTTCTAGTAGTTTTCTTCATAAAGTACGAACTTTTCAACTAAGAACACATTTTACACTAGACCTGCAAAAAATTTACATCACCCGGAATTTCTTATTCGCTCCATCCCGACGTGCGTTTTACATCGCCGGATATATCAATAGCAGTTGCTCCATGTAATTTTCACTCACTAATGTTTATTAATTTCAGAGAAGAATGGAATGGTGCGAATGTCTCTTCGGATAATAACGCGACAGCGCCAACCGCGCAGCTACGGCGGAGCTCTTAACCGTCAACCACAAAAGCCTTAACATTCGATCGTAGCAAAACTTACGAATTGTTGGGCATCAGCCGCATCCACAGAAGCTAATCGACCGAATATCTGTTACATTGTTACTTGCAACAACGAAATCCGAGTATTTAAAATAGAGAGCTCAAGTTCCAGGAACACGCACAACGCATAACTAACTACCTATTAACATAGAATATCATAGATAACAACAACTATACATGTACAAAATGATACATCCGTCTCAAGAATTCCCAGTAAAATATCATTTTCATTAGTACCTATATTGACGCCTCGTTCAGCCAACACATAACAAAAATTACGGCACTCCTCTCACAGCTTTTAAGATGGAGAACTGAACTTAGGACTAGAATGCGATGACAATCAATCAGAAGCTACAGCGATGTTTGCATTGGACGTTTCTAACTAACTCTACATAGATAATTATACAAAATTCTCTAAATATTCCTACATGTAAATTTAACTGTGGTGTGATTGGCAATAGGTTATTTCAGTTAAAGGTGTAGCAAAATGATTAATCACAGAAATTATGATGTAATGTAATTTGATCTGAGAATTAGAAGAGGCAAATAAGGACTAATACAAGGCACTTTACAATCACAGTTGATCTTAAAATATGACCCTTGAATCAATGAAAATAATATTTGTAAACAAATATAATTTCAGGCTAGTATTGCCAAACAAAGCGACAACGACGAGGTTCAGTTTTGCCATCAAGACTAATAAGAAACAGAGCAGAGGTGCTCTCAGCTCAACAGGTAGAAGACAATGAGCCAAGACCACGATGCGAACTTCAGCTAGAGAAATTTAGAAAGATACAGTAAATACGGCAATAGTAAGTAAAGAGTGCATCATTCATACCGTCACAGACGATTTGAAGTCGATGTGAAACTCGTTCTGAAGGCGGAAGCTCGTCAATTAGATTTTAATTTAAGATTTTTAGTCAAGGGGAAAAAAGGAACAATTCCATTAAATACGATAGAGAAAACTTTCTAGATAGAAGGCTTCATTAGAATTTAGGAGGGCAGTCGTCAAGCGAAGCAGCCCACCTTTATAGGTTCTTTTACCCCTAGGTGCTGCGAGAGTCGTTGACAAAGTATTTAAATATAATTTAGGGAGACAATTGTCGATGGCAGCAAACAGTTCAATAATATCCGTCATCCTAGGAGTTGAGGGAGGCGATGTCGAAGTTTTTAACTGCGTAGTCGTGGAAGTAAACAAGGATACCGAGAGGCTGTCCCAGGATAAGAGAGGACCAGACGATGATGTTGCCCCAGCGGCAACCTAGCGTGCGGGCCACCGTTTGAGATACGGTGATCAGCGGCACCTGCAACATAGGAGCAATCAAGCATACAAAAATTAGGAGCAATCAAGCAAATTTAAAAAAAAATAAGCAAATTTGTTAGAACATTTAATCGCTTTTAATATTGTGTAACCATTGAGATTGGAGGATGAAATACTTACGAGTAAAATTAGTGATAAAAACAATAACTAAATTCGATGGGTTATATCGGTAGCGGGGTTTGCAACAATACAAAAATTAGCGGCAACGACGCAGATGAAAAACAAACAAATTTGTTAAAACAATTAATCGGTTTTAATAATGTACAACTGTTAAGATTGGAGGATGAAATATTCAGGAGTAAAATTAGTGATGAAGTAATAAATAAATTCGACGGGTTATAGCGGTAGCGGTGTTTGCATTAATACAAAAATTAGGAGCAACGACGCAGATGAAAAACCAACAAATTTGTTAAAACAATCGGTTTTAATAATGTGCAACTGTTGAGATTGGATGATGAAATATTTAGGAGTAAAATTAGTGATGAAGTAATGACTAAATTCGACGGGTTTTAGCGGGAGCAACTGACCTGCAAGACCATACCGATGAAGACATGAATCTTGTACATTTGCAGGGGTACAGACACGAGGTATTCATGCAGCAGCGCAGAGAACAGGAACACTAAGAGCGAGGCGAAGAACTTGTTGTGCGAGTACTTCATCACCGGCACAAACAGGTGCCTGAGTATAGCACAAGATAAAGAGATTTTACAATCTTTCCAAACGTAAGTCTTAGTAATAATAATAACTTGTACTAGCCCAGAAGATTTACTCATACTTGATGTTAATAAAAAACTTGCAATGGGCAAGCGTCTCCAGTACAACAGCAGTGGCCACACGCCAAATAATCCAAGCACTTCCGAACCTGACGGCCCACTTATGCACGGGTAGATTCCAGAGCCGCCAGAAGGTTCCGACGTCTTCAGCGTTCCACCAGTCGTCGTAAAAGTGGCGGTCGGCGAAACGCAAAATTTCGCCCGTCGTATTCAGGAACGAGTGGAAGACGATGTAGAAGCACGTCAGCCATAGCAAGTGGTTGGGGATCTGGGGGATATGTGGGAAGAACATGTTTGGGTGCAGAAAAATTAGGGCGGGAAGGCAGGGAATTGGGGTAAAAACATGTTTGTGAGCGATAAAACTCTGTTGATTAGGGGTGAAAACAGGATGGAGATTATTATGGAGTTGGTTATAGCAATTAATAATGTAGACGAACATGAATGATGGGATATTGGAAATGGATTTTCGGAGGCAAAGGAATCTTAGGAAACTTAGGATTTGGAAACAGGATGGGCGAGATGAAAGCGGTGAGTGGTTCAGACGAATTATTACAATTAAAAAAATTAAACTTAAAAATGAAAGATATAGAAATGATTTGAAGATAAGACTTTAGGACAGACAGATCGAGCAAGGTAAATCAATTAAAAATAGGATAAAAATTATTTATGATTCTAATTTTTAGCATTAAAAAAAATGATGAATATAGATTGGCAGAGACTATCGAGAAACCTAATTTAAATTCATAAATGTTGAGCAGCGTAGAAGACGCAGATTAAGAGTTTACTTCTGGTCTGTGCTCGGTCAGTCATCGATGACCATTATTAATAAAAAAATCACTGTAGCCCATGGGATTTCTGTAATTTTGCGAAAATTACAAGTCAGAGTGGAACACGATCATGTTCACAATACCGCTCAGAGCAAAAAAATATTTGCTATGGTCAGGTACACTGGATTACTCACCGACAACTTCAAAAGCCTCTCCCACGTTCTAATGAAGTCCATGTCCTGTGGGGGAAAACAGAGTGGTGGATGAAACCTCAAAATATTAACTTTGCAAAGTCCAAGTTAAGGCGTCAATTGAAAATCGATATAAAAAATCCTGCTTGTGAATTTTTGAATAACATATAAATTCCATTTGGCTGATTATGTTATAAGTCCTCATTATGTTCCGCCAATCTAGCGGAACACTTCATGCCAATCTATTGAAAATATCTTTTTCAATACATTGAGTCCAACTCCATGCCAAGGAAATTTTGATGCAGTGTTTTTATCTCGATCAAAATATTCAGACAAATTAGCTAGTCCTGAGTTTTAAAATATATCTCGATTTTATCAGTTTTTTTTCAAAACGTCTTTTAACATGACCATAATTGCAATATTAAAAAAAATCATTCGTCATACCCATACGTCTATGATCAGCACAGGCAACTCATACACCGTAAGAAAATGTGTTTTTTTTTTTTTCTCGACCTCGTAAGGCGAAGCCGCTAAGTCGAGTGTTATAACCAAGACGTGTGTTCAAGATTCGCAGATTTTTTCCTACAATTTTGAAAATTTACAGCTATGTTTTAAATGTGCGATATTGAACAAGCTCATTCCAAAATTGTTACAAAGGACATCCTATTAGACATCAATTGAAATAAAATCAACAATAACCATTTTTGATCGAACAATACTGTTAAACATAATTATAACTGAATTAGAACGGAAGAGTTCTTCCCATACAGAACAGGACCAATTAACAATAAAAGCATAGAATCTAGATCAATACGACTACAATTAGCTTAGTTGACCACTAGAATTTAATTCATTATGACCATCTATTTTATTGTCTTACCTTCTATTATCTTATCTTCTATTATATTATCTTCTCTGATCTTATCGTCTATTATCTTATCTTCTATTTTATTATCTTCTAGTATCTTATCTTCTATTCTATTATCCTATCTTCTATTATCAAGTACTAGGAGTCTCGAGTCACTAGGACTAGGGCTGACCGAGAAGGGTTTGAAGGAGTTCTTCACGCTTGGGATCATCCACTGCTGGAAGAGCGCCATCACCAGGTTACTCAGCACCAGCACCTCCAGGGCGCGCCGGAACAGGAACCTGGGTGACAACGCAGCATTGCAGTGTAGTCATGGTGACATGGAATGGGTCTTAGTAACTTCAACAGGAACCACGAATAACAATAATTGCGATGTTATATTAACAAAAATTATTTTAACCCAAAACCCATCGCCAGCAAATTTTTCCGATGAGCCTACAAAAGCAATAAAATCCGACGAAAGCCTCTAGCTGACTGCCCCTCGGGCTAACAGGAAGATAACTAACAACTACGTAGCTAACTACGCATTCATGCGGCAATAATAAGAAAAGTAACAATGACTTAGAACTCTGATACGGCAGCGATAAAAGCAACAAGACTAAGGAATGAAAATTGTGCCGACATCGTTGCTGCCACGTGATGATGACTTTTGGAGCTGAGTGGTCGGAAGTCTTCAAGCAAAACACACTTTTAGTTGCGACAACTACATACACAAAAGAAGAGTTGAAAGATGCGCAACAACAATAAGATAACTTAACGATGAAGGCCATAATCAAAAAGAGTTGTAGCAAGGGTAACAATAACTCACCACTTCCTGATGCGCGAGGTGCGAGGGAAGTTAAGCTCGTAGCAGAGGGTGGGCGCGAGCAAGAAGTAGTAGAGGTCCCTCAGCGTGAGGTTGTCGGGGTACCGCACCAGCCGCTCTGATGACGCGCCGCTTGTCAGGTACTCGTCTGCGTCTGCAGCACCACAATAGCGCAGGTTATGAGAGGTAATGAGGCAGGTATCACTGAGACGACGTATGTATGGTTACATGGGTTTATCGTCAGCGTCTAAGTATCACAGAGACGATGCATGGTTACATACTACCACATCGAGCGAGTCTAAATCACTGCAATCACGTAATGTCTGCGTATAATTGAGATATGGACCACAGATACACGATAATTATTATTACACTAATTTAGTGTACATTGTAGTTTGAACGAGCAATACTCTCGTCAGGCGACTAGTAGTCTAACTTCTAATCAAAACATTTAAAATGAAACGTCGAACAATTTAATAGTCGGTTTTCATTTTCAGGAAAAATTTCGAACAAGCCACAAGGTAACCGAAATCACGCATATTGAGGGCTAGAAATCATCAACGCTTATTTCTGGGCTCATAAATAAAAATAAATTTTCACATCTACATCAACTTAGAAGTTCGCCTATTCCCTTCTTCAGTACAGTACGAACACTTCACCCTTTGTCAACAGCGGGTAGTTCTAGTTCTACTAGCTCAAGCCCCTATAATACAGAATGTCTACCAAAATTTTGATAACCGAATACTCTTGAAATCCAACATTGTCTCAAGGTTAAACCAGGTATTGCAACATATTTTCAGTAATACCATAGTTTACTTAATAGGTGCTAATGTTCATAACTCTTCGATTGATGAATGCTCTCAAAAATTAGTGTATGAAAAAAAAAGGAAGCAACACTTGGAATCTTTGCCAGATTATCTTGTGTTAGGCAGTAAACATTTTTGTGAAAGAAAAAATTCATCACTTCGGGAAAGTTCGCGTTCCAGCTAGAAGCCAGTAGATTAGCATGTCTCACAGCCTCACAGGTAGGGCTTTACATTCACCATAGCATTGAAACGTTTTAGAGGTCTATAGACAGAAGGACATATGATTTATTCTGTAGGCTTCAGAGAACAAAATCACCCTCTCACCAGCCATAACCTTCTCGGCGCCGAGGTTCCTGAAGGAATGGCTCCTGCCGCGCAGGTTCTTACGCTTGTCGTTCCTGTCGTCTCTGCACCAGTGGTTGACTTGCACGTACGACCACAGCTTCAGCAGCATGATGGTGTGCACCGTGCAGATCACCATTCGACCAACTGCATACAATTGAATAATATTAAAATAATCGAGTGAGTATTTGCTGTGTCAGGCAAAAAGTACCGTCTGACCTGGAATCATTCTAATTATTCGACTTATTTTATTAGATTAACAGGATAATTTCAGACATTAATAATTACACCAGACAAATAACTAAGCGACCAACTGCGCTTAACAAACCATGCTTAAATGATAAGTTCATCAAATAATCAATTCATGGGAGTTCAGTTCAGACAATCGAGGATTGTAATTAATGAAGGAAAAAAAATTTCCTTCTAATAACTGTCCATCTGTACGGTTCTTCATATTAATTTGTCTCTGCATGTCACTCTGGTTCATTTAGAGCCTCGCAGCGGAGGACGCGCTCGATATTTCTCCCGCCAAAATCTTTGTACTTAATTAAGGTACGCGGATGAATCGCATACGAAAGATGTTAATTCTAATGTACGGACCAATTCCTATTGTCTAATTTACGGACGGTTAGGTTTATCTAAGGACAATACACTTTTTCAAAACACGAGCTTGACCAGTAAGAGAAACACTGAGGGAGTAAGTTCGAAATTCAGTTTAGGGATTAGAGAGTCCAGAAGAACATTGAATATAGCATCTATATCACGATCTGATTAATAAGGATTGGCAAAATATAACGGAAAGAGATGAATATGTAATCTAATACGAAAAGCATATTTAGTAATCCTTAAAAACATGTATATAGTTCGAGGCATACGTGAAGTGTGCACAGTAAGAAGCACACTACACTAATGTGGCACTCACGTAGACTGAAAGCATTCGGGAATGCGTTGAAGACAACCATAGGAGTGAGGACTATGACAAGCAGCTGGAAGGCGTGTAGGTACCAGCCTAACCAGCTCGGCAAGACGTCCTGCGCATTACGCAGGCTTGGTATCACAGACACAATATTATAGTGCACGTAAGGCTAGTGTCAGTAGTTCCAGTTAATTGGTAACTAGAGTAACGCTTGTTATATCCACTAACGAATGGTTAAGCTTTACCAATTCCACAGAGTAGGGAAGAACGTTTTCAGTGGGCGAGTACAAACACCTGAAATTGGTAATTTACAAACTATAAGTCACACGTAATTTTAGCTTGAATATTAAATCTCGTATGCAGTTATTAGGAAGTCGTTGGTCTGGACACATACTATAAAACTACCCGGTATTACAAATATTTTATTGGTTCTAATGTTTTATTTTCAACAGCTCGAAAGGTCCGTCCCGAGTAAGCTTCAAAGCAAAAGTAAACGTACCTCAATCCAGGGACTGAACTAAATTCTACGCGAGTATTTGATTCACTAGTGGTTAGGTCACATCTAACAAAATTTAGTCATGAGAAGCATTATTGCATGGATAAATTACGAATATATATCAAATATTGTGGTTATAATTTTCAGCCTGGGTTGTGAAGTGGACGGATTCCTCCCCATATTAAAGGAACGAAGAATAGTTTCTTGTACCGCCCGGTCGTCAAGGGTACTGAGAGCTTTGATATTACATCAAACGCGCTTCTTTTTAAATTCATTGAAGTATGCCCGAATAAATTCAATCATCACATGATGTTGAAGTGGCTATATAAAGTATGAATGTAAATTTTCGTTCGATCTATGGTCCGCACAACTTGTGCGCTATGCCAGCGTTAATTTACTTTTTCGACAGAGTTAATCCAGTATATATCAATAATACTTAACTTTCTACTCGGTGTGATTGGTTATAACCTACAAACAGGCTACCTTCGCGTTGTCTGGGACAGAAAAAATCCCAGCAATTGGATCTCGTTAGTAAGATAGAAATTAATGCAAGATAGTTCAAGACTGGTTAAAACTGAAATATCACATAGATCATACAGTGTGATTCAAGGAAACTTCCAGGTTTTGTATTTCGCGCCAAGAAGCAAGACGTTGTAGGAAAAGTGCGGAAAGTATTTCATATGAAAGGCAAGGTCATGAAGTTTTGTGCCCCGCCTTGTCAGTTGCCACTATGCATTGGACAAGTGAGCAGCGTGCGTTTGCTGTCGAGGCGTACTTTTCTAATGGTCGTTCCATTATCGCTACTCGACGAGCATTCCGTACCCGGTTCCGTATTCGTTCTTCAAGTCGGGTTATTGATCCGAAATGATTATTACGTGGGTGAATGTCAGGGATGTTTGGTTCCAACAGGACGGAGTCACGGCCATCGTCATGCCCAGGGGATGTTCTGAGACAACATTTTGCACAGCGCCCCATCTCCTTGAGAGGCGACCTTCTTTGACCGGCCCGATCCTCCGATTGGATCCGTGAAAATTTTTTATGAGCTTATCTTGAATCAATTGCTTACAAAGACTGTCCAAGGGCCCTCCCTCATTTGAAGAACAACATACGCCAAGCCGTCACCAACATACCAGTCAATTTAATATGCTTCAGCGAGTTGAACTGAAATTTAAAGATCGACTAACCAAATGCATTGACAATGGGTACGGTCATTTGTCTGACGACATCTTTAAAATTGTGATAGAAAAATTTAGGTAATGTCTTTTGCAATAAAATTGTTATTCTAATGATATCTTTGCTAGTACTTTTTTATTGAGATTTTAAATCCGGAAGTATCCGTGAATCACTCTGTAGAACAACCATTTGACTCTCGTTTCAAGATATATAAAACTATTTATTTCACAAAACAATTTAAAAATAGAATTTTAATGTGAAAATATAATTTAATAAAGTTTATGTCGGTGTGTTTGAGCCTAATGCTAGTTCTATGCTTATTGTGGTTTGAGATAAAACTTTACTTAACGTATTTATTTGATTCGGGAAGACGGGATTCGGCAAAACTTGATTCTTAAATTGCATCGATTAATTATCCATAACAGAATACGTCGGGATGCACTAGCTAGTTGTTTCAAAATTGTTAATTTGTACAAAAACAGTTCATTAAGTATCGAATTGATTGTAATCAATTAATTTGCGTACATCGATCAACTACCTTAATACTTCTAAATCTAAAAAGATGTTTGCGAGTATCACGTCACTTTATTATCATTTATAGCATAATTATTTATCTGCTTCGCAGCTGATACGTAGTGCCCAGTTGGAAACGTTTGTTTTCTAGCTCCAATCATCGCCATTTTTATTTCCTCAGTATACGGAGGTAATCTTGTTGATTTATTCTTCAGTGTCACGGACTTAAAGATGAGATCAAAATTTAAACTGGACCTGATATACTTTGTACGCAATGGACACCCACCTTGGCGAGGAACTTCTCCACTTTATACGCGTACAGGTAGTGTAGGTTAGAGCCTGTAGTAAAGGATATTGTGTGATCAACATAAATGTATGATTTGAAAATCTTTCGTTAAGTCACTAATACAGAAATTGATATAAATAAAGCATATGAAAAAGCACACATGTTATTATGCAAATTTCAGGAAACAATCGAGGAAAATAATCCGAACAAGAAACGCATATAAACGGCCATCAACCGAGAAATTTAGTAACACCTTGAAAAACAAAAAAATCAGTAGAGGGTAGCAAATGCATGCCAAAACTTTACTGCGCCTTGTGAATAATTTCAACGACGAATCAAAATTTGTGAATTACTTTAGCGATGAGCAAGCAGCAAAGGAATATGGTGATGTGAAATTACGAGGCGCGTTTTCAAGCAAGTACCGTTTTAAAATTATGCCGCCGTGGCGCTGCCATTTGACGCATGGCTGCCGTGCAATTCTATATGCTGGGAGTCACATAGGTCATTACGGAACGAACCTATCGATTACTCATTTGTATTAAAAGTGTTAAAAAGCCAACACTTGTAGAGGATTCCGCCGACAGCAGCGTGCGCGCTGTAATGCGTTCGCTCAGAACTGAAGGCTTCAGAGTAAGTTGCTTTCATTGCTGAACTACTGATTTTCATTCCGGAAACATTTGGACCAAGAGAATGGGGTGTAAAATAGGTTAGTGCCTACAGAGATGACCGTAAAAATATTCACGATGAAGAACGAATTGGGCGACCTCCCCCAAACCGGGCAAGATCGTCCCTGACCGCGTCGAACTCAGGGCTACCGCTACACACGCGACCACGAATTGTTTTTGCAGTTGAAGACGCTCGAAGAAATACACACATCGAAGAAATCGCAACATCTAAGAATTCAATATTAATGTAGTATTAGTGGTAAAAAGTTTACTAGCAATTCAATATTAATGAAAAACGTGTAAAAAGTGAAGTTTGCCTTTTCATGTCAATACGCGGGATTAGGCACATTTTTACCTCTTAATTCTTCAAAACAGTTGTTAAGAAAACACCATTCGTATGTTATTCAAGGTGCAAAAACGAGCAACTATTATAACAGAAAACAGATTTGCGGCAAAGGAAGAAAAATTCAGTGGATAAGAGATTCCTTTAGGTCTCCCCGATCAATGGATAAGGGATTCCTTTAGGTCTCCCCGATCAAAGGATAAGGGATTCCTGTAGGTCTCCCCGATCAATGGATAAGGGATTCCTTTTAGGTTTCCCCGATCAATGGATAAGAGATTCCTTTAGGTTTTCCCCGATCAATGGATAAGGGTAATTGGTTTAGGTTATCCCCGAATAGCTAGAGAACAGACCTAGCAGCCAGAGGGGTGTGTTGTAGTAGTTCTCTCGTTGATGTTCCTCTTGCACCCACCGCAGCCAGTCAAGAGGGTTAACTCGCACACCGTACCTTGTAATATAAGTCACGCAATCAGGATATACAACGAACGAAAATTATTCTAACTAATCACTGACTGATAAAATAGGATTTTCTAAATCTGTCATAAGCATAGGCGTTACTAGGTTTTAATGAAATAGGGGCTAAACCCCAGGAGAGATATATAGGATGTGAGCAAACGTTCAATTTCATGAACAGCTAACATCTTTAGTACAGTACAATTGCAAATGCTGGAAGTACTGTATCTTTACAGTTTTAATAATTCAGCTCATATTTTCTTGTGGGCATTTATTGCACAATAATAATAATTCAATAAATGAACAATAATTATTTAGGGAGGCTTAGGAATATTTTAAGGGCCTAATCCCCCATGAAGGACCGTATGACGTCATACGGCCGTACTATAGCCCGTAGGATGTCACTGGTTATAACTTAACTCATCCTATTAATCTATTTTAACCGACTTGTATAATATATAATAAGAGCGCTACATAATACCGGAATTGATAGAGGCTTAGAAACAGAGCAGTGAGAAAAAATTGTATTAATATTGAATTAATACTTAAATAAAACATAACCTGACCCTAAGAATTGAAATCTACAAAATATACAGAATATATCTATCGTACTTGCATCTAGATTCTAGATCCAACAATCGTATTCCAAGTTTAAAACCACTTTCAATACCTCTAATTACACTTAGCTAATTAAGTTCAAAGAGTTCATCTGAGTGCAGCTTCAAAGGCAAGGAATACTAGTATACCTGAGATGAAGAATAATAATTAAATTTAATATTCAAATATGCCAGTATGTGTTCGTACATATTAAATTCAATAATTATTCTTTATTGTGTTCAATATGCCATTATGTGTTCGTACATATTAAATTCAATAATTATTCTATATTATGTTCAACAAGCCATTATGTGTTCAATATGCCGTTATGTTTTCGTACATACAAGATATTATCGAATACGACGATACTTCAGTGTTAACAAATTCTATAGTATTAACAAGATAAGCATTCCCTAGAGCCATGAATTGTAGCTTGCACGCGGCAAAAAAATATATTTTTAAGACAAGATCAATTCTATTAATATCTTTAACCAATCAACAGAAGATTATATTAGCATTGAAATAGGAGACGACACCATCGATGAGAAGCAACATTAACTCTCAGCCAAGCGATGATCACAAACACATGATCAGTGAACAGGGAGGCTCTGTGTGCGGGCAGCCGCGGCGTCTGGCTGTGGCGGTGCCATAAATGGCATGGCACTGATAATCACAAAACGGCGAATATTAACTATTGCACTGTTATTGAAGATTTATCTAAAAAACATACTACAACCAATCGATACTTAGTTAAAAAAACATATAATCAGTTAACAGCGACATTTTTAATACTAACTGAACCGTAGCGACAATAATACCTGCGTGGCCATGACAAAAGAATAACATACTAAAGAACATTACCTGTAAACGTGGTTAAGGCAGTACAACATCCGGATATTCGATATACTGCATTTGCTCGTATTACGTGGATGTCACAGTACACGGTACGAATCAATGGCTCAATGGACAACTAAAATCAGAAACCTTTAAACGATTACGCATAATGTAAAATCCATTTAATTGAATAACTCTAAAAATTTTAAATTGCAATCAGCATGACATTCGTAGGAGCGCCATTCAGTATGGGTTAAGCAAAATCGCGCTAGCAACATAGTGCCTATCGCGGCCGACTAAGCCCTTAACATCCAATCAATATTCGTGTTTATGGGTAGAATAACGGTTAAAAGTTCATACGCGATTCACTCTGGTGGCACTGACTGAAAACGTTATGGTCGCAAAAAATGTCACCAAATCCGCCTAACTGCGAATATTAAGGTTACCATGTTTAAAATTTCCTCTCATAAGTCGGGGTTCTAAGACGTACACCAAGCACCTGAAACGTGCACTTGTCCGAGTGATAAGATAGCCGCTCGTGCGATACGAGCGCGACACACTGATATGCCACGCCATGTTTGGTGACAATCATAAACCATCACGGATAATATAAATACTGCGATTCTACAATTTCGATGCTGTCGCTTTAGATACTCGCATGAACTATTATAAGGTCTCTTTATTTATGTACATAATTGCAACCAAGGAAACCGAGGAAATCAATCGAGGAAAACCGATCAAACCAATTAAGCCGACCTTTAATTCGACTAATTTAATTAATTTTGTGAATGTAAATGTTAATAAATGTTAATAAAAATTGTTTATACGCAAGTTCAGTAGACCTTTAATTCGACAAATTTAATTAATTTTGTGTATGTTAATGTTAATAAAATGTCAATAAAATGTTGATAAATGATGTTGATAAAAATAATTTATACGCAAGTTCAGTTGTAGTAAGTACTCACTTGAGGACATTCTCTAGCATGAGGCGGCAGCCGCCGATGGCGAGGATAAGGAAGCCCCAGTTGACGATGCCTTCGTACCGGTCGAACCCTGATGACCACGACAGCAGCGAGTCGCGCGGCTTGTGGATGCTGCAGGCGGGTACAACTTATCAGGTATAATGGCTCGATACATGGCCACTCTGAGTGGGAACTTTGAGGAAATAAGTATACTGACGGTAACATTAGTGACAAAGCCTTTATATAAGTAACCCATTGAATTAATTTCTTTTAAATAACCTTGTGGATGCTGCAGGCGAGTACAACTTACAATCTAAGGTATTATGGCTCAATACATGGCCACTCTGAGCGGGAATTTGGAGATAAATATACTGACAGTAACACCGGCGACCAAGCCTTTATACAAGTAGCCCATTGAATTTCTTATTTGTTTTACCTAAAAAATGTTAGGAAATTCCTTTGTTGCTCAATACGATCCACTGCTCTAAGGACGGCCGTTGTCTAAAGGAAATGGTCTTTCTGATTTTCATCGACGAGAGAATCGGTGGAGAGAGTGAGAATCCGCTTTAAAAATTTTCAGTCAAAACAAGCCGATCTTATACAAGCGTCGTCCCGATAAGCGATAGAACTCGTATCCATTTTCAATATTAAGCAGAAATAGAGAAAAATATAGAGACGTCCCGGAAAAAATGAGAGCTTAAAAATTTCACGGAATTCATTTCTTCTCAACTGAACACGATAATGCATAACGAGACATGTATACCAGTTCGTATATGTATTTATGTTAAATTTAAATACTGAATCCTCGGACAGTTTGAACAACATTTTTCAATCTTCGTCATTTAAATTATATTACGCACAACGTTATTGCTAGTGCCCATCTTGTAAACGAGAGCAGTAATGAAAGAATAGAGAAAAATGACTCAAACGGCCAACTCACAAGACTGCGTAAATGACTCGAAAATTAAACAGATTTCTTTACGGCATTTGAAACTAGTATTGAACGCATACACTACAGTCCGTATTAGGCACGAACATTTAAGGTCTACGAAATACGATACATTATGAAAAAAGGCTCAGGATCAAATTATTCTACGAGTTATACAGCGCTAAGTCGGCCCATCAATGTAACTGCCAAGTTGTGTTCGCAAAAAAATGTCGCCAAATCCACCTCACTGCAAGTTAATTAATAATCAAGCATTTACCATGTTTAATCCCTAATCATGCGCCTGAATGTCCGGAATGTCTTGTCAGGTCTATGATCGTAATAAAATATTTCGATATGTCTTGTATCGTAATGGCATATTACGCATGTCTCGAATCGTTATGGAATATTTCGTTCAGATTTTATTGTAATGAAATATTTCGTTTTGTCTCATGTCGTGTCATGTCATGTCTTGAATCCTTCTGTCATGTCGAACTGTAATAATTTCAGTCTCGTAACGATCCTCCATAACTTCTGGGATATAATTTTTACAGAATTTCACACAGATTCGGGTCAGAATTTTAGTTCCTATTAAAAAACGTATTCGAAGACGATTCTTCCCTTGGTCCCGCAATTTTGCAGGCTATTTCTCGTCTCGTCTCGTAGCTCCGTTTCATTTGAACATACGATTCAGAGACGCAAAGGTTTAGTAAAAATCAGGGAGAGGAACAATGTCTTGAAAGGTTAGGTAGATAAACAAAAAATACTAGAGATGAGTCTCATGAAAGGTTCTTCTGCTGCGCATGTGTCAACTGTGTTTTAGTATAAATAACCCCATTGCAAAGCGTATAGAAGGAGCATAACTTTGTACCGACACATTAAATGGGTTCAGTGTGCAGAGACGCGACTTTTGATTCTGCTCAATTGTTCAATTCACTGTCGGATGGGCGTGTTTATAATTTATTTAAACCAATCAAAGAATTTTATGGAGTTAGTTAGTTAGTATAGTGGCCACATGTTTACTAGCCCTTCAGCTATTTAGCTATCTCGCACCGAAAGTCATATTGATCATCACCAAAGAGGTGGAGGGTCTCGATTATCAAAAGTTTCTCAAATCAAAAATAGGTCATCACCCACAAGAGGTGGAAGGTCTCAGATGTCCAGCCCGCTGAAACTGGCTCGAAAGAAGCAGCGTTAGCATCTCAAAGAGACGAAGTGACAAGGAGGGACAGGTGAAAAGCGACAGAAACGAAGACACTCGAACTAGAGGTCGCTTACACGGGACGCCGGCCACCCGCACGAGAGACAGAGAAGGGAAATTTAAGGAATCCTACCTACATAATAACTCAACCCCACAACTGAGACCAACAGTCAGACACCGCGAGCTCAGCGGTGGGGCGCTCAGGAACAATCCCCCTAGGAGTGCAAAATCGCATAGGATTTCTGACGCGCACAGACACGCGTCCCCCCGAAGAGGGAAACTTTTTTTATGGAACTTTAACTTAAAAGCTACAGACAAATGCCGGGCACTAATCAAAAGCAGTTAAACAAGATGAAAGTATTATACGTAAATGAACGATATTCAAATTAGGACGATTGTTCGCAAAAATTTTGTGAACATATTAATCTTCAATGAAACTACAACAAACGGAAACTCAACAAGTTGGAATAGCGTAGTGAACAATATCTTCGAGATGGACAAAAGCACTATTTATTGTTTTGAGAAAAAAAACTTTCACAACTAAAAATTGTAGCGTTAGAGAAATCTCCAAAGAAATCAGGCAAGCCCTTCGCTAAACGCCCGTGAAAACGATGAAAAATACGAATCTAACATCCAGCTTTTCTTAATTAAGACGTTGAAGAATAATCGACAGGGAGCATTCCGCACAAGAACAAAATCATCAGGGTATTCGAATTGGCACAGTCATGCTGCTGACTGCAAGCACTCGAACGAAAAGAAAAGCTACGTTTTTACACATAAAACGTAAGCAGCACTGGATTTTTACGACCCCGAAATCTCAAATGATATAAAACACATGCTATAATGTCGATGCAGTTATGGTTATAAGTTCTCTGTGACCCTTTACTAGGCCACACCGATTAACTGAAGTAACGCCTAATCAGCAGCTCATTCTAGAAATTATACTTGACCAGCGTCGAGATTATAGTACTTCCTAGTTGGCAATAGGATTTGAGAGGACTGTAACTTTGACTTCAATTGTTAGCGGAATATTCATAATTACAAGCGAATTCCCAATGTATAGTTAGACACAAGATTCCACCGAGCTTTTCACGAGATAAGCAGAATAGTTACCAAGATTATATACGATATAAGAGAGGCTCACGGCTTATCAGGCTGGTATCTCCTCTTTTTGGAGTCCTCGGCGCTGATTACTTCGGGGCCGCACACTGAATTCGTGCGCCGAAGACGAGCCTGAAAAATAAGGACGGAGTTTAAAGCTCATTTAGTTGCACATTAATATTGAGGCTCAGATGCCAGCCGGCAAAACGAACACATGTATTGCAAGTTTTTTCCTGCCTGCCGTGTCAAAATTTCAAACCGAGATGAGAAGACGAGCATGGATTAGCACGAACGATAGGGACATTTAATTAGATTTTTTTATCGTAGATTGATTACCTGACATTAGCGATAAGTAACTTTGTTCAGTTAATAGGCATAAAATTGTTTATCCTAGCGATGAATCGGATTTCAAATTTTCAGTCTGAAATTAATGAAATTGCATTGATTCCAAATCAAGGATTGGCGCTCACACATGAAATTTGAAGTATATATACCTATTCTAAATTGACAGTCAATTTGGTCAGCAAAATTATGACACGACTCTTTAGCGATAAAATTACGAAGTCAGGAAAATAATGTTTATATGTAAAATTATCATTACACAAGTATTTAATAAAAAAATTAATATTTTTGAAAGTAGTTATGAAACATTCATTTTTGAAAGTAATAGTGAAAGAATTCACGCTCATCGCTCATGCATGGAAAACCTAAACACATATTCATCATCAAAAGGTATCATTATTCAAGTATGAAAATAAGAAAAGTGTTGAACAAGGAAGTAGTAATGACTGTAAGTAACAATTATCGCAAGTCTCATGACGCAAACTCTGACCACAGCAAACAGCGGAGGGTGTTATCCTAAACAACTTGTACACGCGACAGCCTGCGCTGTACGAATAACACGTATAAAATGTCAGTCTGCATCTTTATATTCATCAATGCATGACTTAATTTGAACTTTATTTGAGTACATTTTGAAAAAGTTAAGGATTACCGTCTAAACAGAACCAAGTACTAAGCACTTCATTATAATTGTTGGAAATATGCGCAACAAGATAGAAGAGAGCCATATAACTTTCATGTTAAGCTCCGATGGGCCAAAAACCACTTCAAGTTGTGGAAAAGGAGCAGAAATAGAATGGAAGGCATTTGAACGATAGATCGAAAAATGATGATTGTACAAGCGTGAATTACGTCAGCCTAATGTCCATGAACAAGGTCACACATTCAAGGTAGTTTATTCAAGGGCCCCAGGGACTTTAGTTGAACATGTTCGTCGGATTATCGTTACCGTAGGTCATTGATTTATTCGAGACGAGACATTACCATCTTAACCTATATTTTTCATTAAAAATGTGATATTTAACAAGCCTAATAATCAGGATCACGAATAAAACTAGATTCAAACAGAGTAAGGTAAGGATGCCATGATGATCTTGCTGTTTCCAGCACTGTTCCTAAATAGGATTTAGGAACGACTTATTTAAAGCCTCGTACGGCAACAGCACGTTAGTGAAAAATCATTTCAGCATAGGTAGATACATTGCTACAACTGACATTGGTACTGCTTACTTAGTGCTTAGCGTCCAAGGCACTGCAGGAGCACAAATTGCTCGGTTAAAAGGCACTACAGGAGCACGAAATGATCGGCTACAAGGCATTATGGGGAAACAAAAAATGCTAGGCTACATGGCACTGCAATGGTACAAAATGCAAGGTTACGAGAGTTTTCTTTCGAGCACTAGAATGGCACCCTAGGAGGCTAGGAAGATTGAGACTGGAAAGAATATGCGATTAACATAACGGATAAAAACGGGCAGCTGGAAAGAGAGGTAATGAATAGGCCGCTTGTGGAGTTAAGACTGTGAGACGGTAACGAAGAAAAAGTACAACATTATGAATTACTGATCTGGATGAGTGAGAGACGAAGTGAACGGGACGAGTTAGGAATGAGTGACCAGTATAAGTGGGGACGAGTGAAAGGGCGGGTGACCAAGACGACTACGCACTAAGTTTTGGAAAAGAGGACTGATAAGAATATCGTTTGATGTTGGTTAGCCTAGCCTGATGTCTGCCTTGGGTAGCTGACTCTGTTACGCCGCTGCGTCGCATGCTTTGGTCGTATCCTGTCCTGCAGGAGCTAGTTTACCATGTTCGGAAATTCCGTAAAGCTAGTTAAGCTTACACGTCTGTATTCGTGGACTAATATGACAATTCCTAAATAAGCTGAGGTCCACACAGCGTAATCTAAAGATTTTCAGTGTATTTTACTTTTGGTCATTTTTTGTGTTAATTAATAAATGAATAAAATATACATTAATTAACACATATAATAAATAAATTTGTGTTGTTGTTAATTAGCAAAATTCGGGGAAGAAAACGATCAGGAACACTTCGGTACGAGAAGGATTTGATTGATATTATAAGCTAGTTGAAGCTATGCACACATAAAAGCAAATGATAAATAATGAGGAACACTAAGCAAAGTTTCGCACATGTTAAAAATATCTAAAGTCAAAGTTTACATCGGGCTTTCCTTCCTAATTTAGTTCATGCAGACCAAATGAAGTTGCGTCAAGCAGGTCAATCCAACAAAGTTTGAAACACTTAATTATTCATTATTACAGTCGAAAAATAGTTAAATTGACAGTCTTTACTGTAAGTTTATATTGTCCGATACGATAACTTCTAGTGTCACAAAATATAGGGAAATATTTTCAGCACGTTTCGGGACGTAGAGGAAAATATCTGACGAGAAGACTAATTAATAGAATCCTCCGCATTTTATAACCTTCAAGGCGCAGCGACAGTAGCTTAAAAATAGACGAGTCTCTAATGCTCATCAGGCTTTCAAAATGCTTTCCTCATTTCAATGAAAAACGTTTCGGTGAAACGGTTTTCCGTTTCACTGAACCGTTTTGGGTGATTTTTTTTTCAGATTTCACTTAGTGTTCCCTAGACGTCCGTATAGGCGTAGCCTATCTTAATGTCTTTCGAATATCATTCCTATAGCTACAACTTCGAACAAATTGCAACGAAAATGTAATAAATTATCAAATTAGTTGTCTGATTACCTGGTGAAGTCTGATATGAAAATATAGACTTGAAGTAAATAAAATCAAGAATATCATGTATTAGGTAGTTAACTAGGTACGTCAGTACGTGTATTCGTTAGCGTTAATTATATTTATTTTACATTTATTTATTTCTTATTCACATTGGAGTACACAACACGTAACAAATGAACAAAAGAATCATAGAAGTGACAAAAATTCCTAGGTAGTGAAAGCCCATACAAACAGCTTCGTGGTCGACCAAGTGAAGGTAGACTATTATGTACTGTAGGTAGGCTATTCGGTAGCCCGGATTCTTGCAGTACCAACTACTTTCAAGGTTAGGGATAACGTACACCCGGGTTGTTGCCGACGCCAATCGTCAAATTGACGTGCGTATTAAGACAACTAAGGCCCAATAGGTACCAGGAAAGGAAATATGCCAGGTATTCTAAATTTCGAATCAATCCCTAGTGATGTAGTTGGTCGAAGGTTACTTCTGAACGCTTGCGAATGCACTTGTCACGGTTTAAAGCATAGAATGAAAGAACAAATGTACAGTGTACACATAAACGGCAGGATGTCAATAGTGGCTCAGCTGTACTACTGACAGTAATACCTAAGCCAGATAAGATCGACAAAAAACAAATCTCACAGATATTTTGCATCCAAGTTCATGGGCAGCAGGAGTGTATGATTCGATTGAAGGCTATCAAGTAAATAAATATATAAAGACTAAAAGAGTAAGGTCAAGGTGCATCTTGCATGGCACTCCAAAACATACTTAACTATTTGTTAATTAACCAATACGTACTTTCTTCGAGTCATTTTCTGACTCGTCATCAGCATCTTCGTTTTTACATCTGTCAATTAACTTTTGCAATTTATCTTCCGCCTGTGTATTTCTTTGTCGAACGCCATTCTGCTCTGAATCCATCTCTCAGACGAGTTACTCACACCTATCACTTCCCAAGTTGAACGGGCACTGAGCCGGTCAAAGCTTGCGGGTGGTGGTAAGGTGCGGCTCACCACTACATCACCGAACGTATGAGATGCGACATCTAGTGTACAAACCCACATTTTAAAGAACCATTATAGCGACAATTTGAATCAGTCCAAAATTAAAAACTATTCTAATACAGCAGTATTTTCCTGAAGAAATAATAATGTCAATGGATAAAAAGTTAGAAAATATCAAGGAGATAACTGAATTAATGAAGGAAAATCAAGTTCACTTCAACAGCGCATGTGTTGAAGGAAAATCAAGTTACTTTAACAGTTCACTTCAACAGCGGTTCAACAGACCATGGGCCTATTTCTTCTGTGCCGACACTTCTATTCACTTCTATTCTAAGAATAAAAATTGATCGCAACAGAGCATAGGACTGATAGGAGTAGCCAAAATATATGGTTGATTTGAGGTTCCACTCAGCTGTGAGCGGCGCCAGCGGCGAGGGGCGAGGGGAGCGCAGCCGTGCACCACCAATTTTGTACACCAATAAGCCATGAATCGAACGCCTTGGATCTCTCCGGACATCCACCAATCAGCCGTGAACCACTCGGCTTTGTCTTCTTCCGGCCAGGCATAGAACCTGCCGTGCACCACCAGGCCGCGGTTCGAATCTGACTTCCAGGCATCGTTAAATTACGTAATTTTACGTTCACCGCATCTGAGGTTAGGTTTCAGATAGCATAGTTCTGTTCCAAAATTTATCGTCCTTCTACAAGTGGCCGTTCGACCGAGGGCTGGTTCGACCCACGGCCTAGATACGGACGGCTTGAAGTGTTGAAGGCTGCGTTCCGGAAGGCAGGAATCATGATGGTCCATTACATCCAGGGCAGTGGTGGTCTTCGGCAGGCGACCACCTGCCACCTGGCAAATTTAAGCTTTTAGGAACGTTTTCAGTTGTGATGTCAGTGACATTTTTGCGTAACGTGAAGTTGTGTTTTTTAACGTGAAAAACGATCATTAAATATAGACGTTGAATATAAACTTCTTTCTGATGGATTGCTTCCATTGATTGTGCCAGTAAAGTTCTTTTTCCACTTGCAGATGAATTCCAAATAAATTTGTAGCAGAATGGAGAAATCGTTTTGCCGAAATATGTCGCCAGACATTGGCATTTTTACTGTCATTACACTTTCAGGACTAAGTGTAGAGTTCCCGGATTTTTCAGAATGTTTTCGAGTTTGAGAAAGAACACGAGCCGTATGTAATGGACGCGATCTAGATATATATGTATATATAGGGCTATAGGACTGGCAGGAAAAGTGTTCAAGATTTCAAGCGAGAGCAACACATATGTTGCTGTACGTGTTACAACACTTCGCTCGATGTTATGATATATTGATGAGCTTAGAATTTTAGCGCAAACATTGTAGTTTTTACGTTAATGTCCTAGTTTTTATAATAATAAAAGAATAAATTTGTTTTCAAATGTATTAACATAACATAACATAGTGATGTCGGCGCTGAAGTGTAGGCCTGATGTGGCCTGTCGCCGATTCTTTTCCTTTTCGTGCCTTGAGAATTTCGTGCCACAGAAGATCTAATATCGTTTCATTTGACCGGATATTTTCATGACTGACGATAGTTTCAAGTAGCTACTAGATTTCCACCGGGTTCGATATGGTGCTAGGCATTTCAAATCTGAACATATATTTTTCCATTACGTTATTCACGATAGTTTAGAGTTGAGTTCGAAACGACGAGCTTGCAATGAAGTGAAAACTATTTATTTACCATTTACGATGAGCGAACATGGCATGAGTAAAGTTTTTTTTTCATTTGGTTGTATTTAAGATTTTTTTCACTCCTTAGCTTGTCTGGCTAAGGCGTCAATGAGGCTCGTTTTCGCCAAAAAGCTCCCAAGGGATTGATTTCGGCAAATGAAGTACATGAGGGTCAAAATGGAATACTTTTACGTCGAACTTATATTGTGGAAAATCTAGTGCACATTAATTCGACAATAATTGCTGTTACATAGCCCTGTAAATAAATTATTAACATGATATTTATTTTTTCATATCAAATTCAGCAAAGCAGTGCAATTGTCGACGGGCATAATTCTATTGAACGTATATTATTGACGTCACCTGATATACTGTGTCTGATTTACAATCGCTGCAAGTCTGGAATATGGCTTCTCATCTTGTCTCGATATTGTTTCACTGCCGTCGCTGCTGTTGCGATAATATTGACCGTACAGAAATGTAACAAACTTGTCGCTCGTAGATTGGATTACAGGAATCCTTGCTGACTCGATGAGTGTATATCGCGACCAGTATTGTTCGAAAATGGCCGCGGCCGTCCTGACTGTAAACCATGACGTGCGGTAACTGTGTCTTCAGAAGAACTCCTCTGGTGCGAAATTTAGCTGGGACTTTAATACGTAGTGCACACTTGTGGCTATACCCTCCAAGTGACGCCGAATTCCTCGACTCGTGCAATTTCCCTCGCGATAAGCTCGCCATCGTTCGATGCATCGAACGATGGCGTTCGATGCACTCGTTCATGAGAACGAGTTTGTTCTCATGAGAACAAACTCGGCCTTACGGTCGCGAATCATCTACACCACGTCGTTTTAAATTCCTAAATCATTTCAACATCTGCGCCCTAACTTTTAGAGAAATTCATTAATTAAGTAATTTACTAATTCGCCCTCAATCTATGTTCTACACAAACATCGATTTAAGTCGAAATTTTTATTGATGCATACGTCCTCGTTTGTACGTTAAAAACGTAGCAGATGCTGGCGCAGAACGGGTTGTTAACTAGACACGGAGAGGATTAGTTCTCCAGAGTAACGAGTTACTTGCATCGGATCTTAGTGAAATTTAATTAATAAATGTTGAGAAATTATTATATTCTGTCGAGAATGTGCAAGGTACATGAGCAGCTCATGCGTGTGAAGAGGTATCCAGCGTACAGTTATATGGATGAAAAGGTAAGTGATGTAATCCAATTAGCATGAGTGAGTGCAATTTAGCAAAGCAAAATTATATTATGAGTTGTCCTCTTGCTGTATGATCTTTAATTTGTATTTAAAATAATTAATCGGCAATGAACATCTAAAATAAAGACTATTGTAAGTAAGGTTTAAAAAATTAAACTTGTTCTAAATCCAACTTCTGATGTACACGTTCTCTGCATGTTTCACATAACCTTTACTCTGAGCGCGAGTCGTTGGGTATGTTTGGGTGAGGGTCAGTAGTCAGCCAGGCAGCACAGCGCTAGGGTGTGATGTGTCCTCGTGTGGCCCGAGTGACTGGTGTTCGTTTGCCACACGAAACGTCGCTGTTGGGCTACTGAATTCTTGAAATAAATATCTAACATATTTTTATTGAGGCAATCCTAATTATACAGTATGAATTTCTTTAATGTTCATTGACAGGCATAGAACCAATGATCGCAAGTTGCGTGCCCCCTATGATGAAACTTACAAAACCAAATAGAATTTCATAATTGAATATTATGCTTCGAGCGTCAGGGGAATCTAGTGGCCAAAAATTTGAATTTTTGGAAACATAAATGTAATAACATTACGTTATTTGCAGCGATATGACACAATACATTCATTTTATGCTACCTGCAAATAGAAATTGGTGTCTGTAGTAATTCGAATAACTTGTTAACATGGTCGCTGCTTTTTTCGCTGACCACAGATCAGGATTTACACTTGCGATTGCCCACATCATGTCACTAGTTGCAATGTGATTGCTGCAGTGACTTGAGTTACGTACCGGCATGCCTTTAGTTGTACGGAGCCTGGACCACTAGTCAAATGAAGCAGGATTACTGGGCAACTTTGGGATTGAAATTATCGAGAAATCAATCATCATTCAATAATTGCCACTCATGAACAAAATTATTTAAACATTTTAAAGAGGAAAATGAATGTTTTCTTCTCTCCAAATGTTTTTCCATCCGAATGTTTTTCTTAAACCGAAATGATTGAGAAGTCAATTTTCAGTATCTATAGTTGCAACTCTGCGAACAAAATGACTGAAAAGTCAATCATTATCAGATTGCCACTCCCGTAATGAGATTATTGTGAAGTAAATTATCAATCAATGTCAACTTTAATCGTCCGTCGCACAGCGAGACACCTTGGTTGGAGTTCACCGCGTAGGGCTTGTAGGTCTAGGCAATAATTTACGAAACTGTAATAACTTTCAATTTAAATATTTTTTCGGACATGACTCATTCAATCGAAATGTTATTTTGATTCAGAGCCTGCGCAAGTTGAACATGATCTGAATATTGTAAAATCATACGGAGCATATATTCATCTGATTAATCTTATCAATCTCTTCATATGAATCTTAATGCGTCCGATTGTCGCCAGGCGAATTATCGTCATGTACCGCTGTCATGGGCTCTCTTATCTATAGAATTTTTCTTATTATTGCGGAGTAACGGACGCCCCTAGGCAAAGTCAATTAGGCCATTGGTCCTACGAATTGTTGAAGGGGTTTTCGGTCATTTTGATGTTGATGCATTGAGAAGTATTTTCATATGTTGAACATCAATTATTTCCCCCAAGCTTGATATTTCACAAATAAAAATTTTTGTTACATGTAATGGTTCCAAAACTCCGCTTCGAGTTCAATCAGCTGTATGCCAGGGCCTTACATGTGGTAGTAACAGTTTCAGGCTGTGAATCATTTTATGAAAATAATTCAGGCTGTAAATTATTTGTGAATAATTATTTAGATCTTTTTATCTCACGACTACAGTATATTTTTGCTGCACAACTTAAGGCTTTGTCAACGATTTGCTTCAGTTGTCACACGCTTACTACAGTTAGCGCTAATGATCGGCTTTTTGGTAGCGTATATTCGTATAGTAATATATAATGTTAGTTAATGGAAACTATAATATTTTGTTTTAATTATTGGTATACTACGGGCGCCTGGTTTTACGCCGTAACTAAACTGAACCTCCAAGTGTAGCTTCTCGATTAGAAAAACTTGGAAACCACTAATTTATTGGTTGCAATATTTATGTTGTTATTCTTTTTAATAATAACTTATGAGTAAATAGAGTGGGCTGGCATACAAGGCATATTAACTTCAAGTCAATTGATTATTACAAGGAATGACTATGAATTTTCACAGATTTCTGAGAGAAATTGTTGGCATGAAATCTCTAAACCAAAAGGCAGAAAGACAAATTAAAAGAAAATTATTTTTGATTAAAAAAAAACTGCAAAAAAATTCCATCAATCGGACTGTCAGTCGTTTTTTTACAAAAGTGAACTTTGGGAAGTTATATATGGTCAATTATCCTGCCATAAGCTCAAAAAAAAACTTCCGAATTTGAACAAATTTTTTTACCAATTCAACTTTGATGATTACAGATTCCTTGCTTGTGATTTGAAATTAAGTCCAATGAGATATTTATCCACATATGTCCGATTTTTCTAGTTATATAAAAAAATATCGTGGATGCATTGTTATCTAGCACCTGTTTGCCAACAGATGAAAATAAATAAAAACCAGGAAATATTTTTTTGGACTATATCTTAGACTTGACTACAATTTTTCACAACTATTTAAAAAGTAGACCTGCAATCAGTGTGTGAGGAGATCTCGACGTCAGTGTCTGCGACGTACGCATATGACGTGAGAAGTTTCAGCCGGGCCAAGTTTCACACCCCTCGTGAAAATGTTGGACACATCTAAAGTTTCGATTCTGGACCAGAATTGTTCTGTGGTGTTGCACGCCGAGTACGGACCTGGGAACAATGACTGGCAAAACACGACCTTCAATGAATCTTCTGTGCTGGACTACGCCGACGAATTACCAAGCATCAATTGCACAAACTTCGAGCACTGGAAAACTGACAATTCTTGTAACATCACAGACCAACTTTGCATCTGCACTCGTCAGTTGTACATGCACGCGTGCATTGCTCTATACCAGACTCAATATATAGAATACTACACACTTCTGTACAGGGTCATAGGGACGTTATTCCAGGGGGTGATACTTGCCATCGGAGTGCTTGGAAATGTGTTGGTGGTGATCGTTGTAACACGTAACAAGAATATGTCGTCACCAACGAACTGTTATCTCGTTAGCCTGGCGGTTGCTGATTGTATAGTTTTATTAGCCGCAGTACCACAAGAGATATTGGGTTATTACTTGGTTCTTGGTCAATGGATACACGGTCAAGTGGGATGTGCTTGTTTGGTTTTCTTGCAACATTTAGGCATCAACGCAAGTTCATTGAGCCTGACAGCGTTCACAATTGAGCGGTACATAGCAATATGTCACCCGATGAAGGCACAGAGTATGTGCACCGTCGAACGAGCTAAAAGAATCACCCGCGTGGTATGGCTGTTTGCTGTTTGTTACTGCGGACCTTGGCTCTTTCTCACCGAAGTGGTTTCTTTCGACCCTGAGCTCAAGTTTGAAGCTCAGGAGTGCACCTACAAACTATCCAGAGATCAGTATTTGTATTACTATTTCCTGGACCTGATAGTTTTCTACGTGGTACCCCTGCTGCTGTCTTGTGTCGTCTACACCCTCATCGCCAGAATTCTCTTCAAATCATCCATCAGAGGCAAGACTCACCAAACATCCATCGAAACTCACACAATTGACCAAAAACGACCGAACGCAGCTCGAATTCAGGTGAGCTGCTAACTTAATTAATAACATGCAAAATATCAATTCAGTGATTTGATTTTAAATTGCACTTAGTAAGAAATGCGATAATATGCGATATAATATAGTAGAGAAGATAGAAATAAAATGAGTACAACTCAGGTCAAAAGCATAGTAAGTTTTGTTAGCAGTAAATGCTACAAAAAAGTGAATGAAAGTTAATAAATATTTTAGCAGAAATTCATCATATTGCCGTTGGTATTAGGTAGAAATGTAGATTTAAACATCTCTCGCCCGGTTTCTATTTTTCGTGGAGAACCCTTGATAAGCTGACACTCCGTCACTTTTATTAGCTATATTTGCAGCCACAAGGCATGAGGTCGCCATGTGCATTAACGCGGTATCGCTTCAGGTTGACTCTTCGTCAACACTGAAGATATTGGCGCTGTGTTCTGACCTCGACATCAATTTAGCCCCTTCTCGGATAACGGATAAAGTATTGCCTATGCTCTTCATGGAGCAGGTCGAACGATGACAGTCTTGGCTTCTTGCGCCCTGGCCCTACAAGAGAATAAAATACTTTGGGATGTACACGTGGAAATTCACACGTGGACCGTGAGAATTCAGCTGAGCTCAAAGTTGTGCTGTGGCCGTAACTTTAAGCTACCCTCATATAATTGGCTGTTTTTGTTTACAGAAACTGTGGTTTAGGGCTAGTTCATAGAAGAATTTTAGATAATTATCGTCTGGCTGGTGCCCGGATTCAAGCTACATTCTCACGCAACTAGTTAACTTCCAAAAAATCATTTAACTCCATAAAAATGACAATTTACCATTGGAATTCCGGCTAAAATCTTACGCGTGGATGGCGCAACACGAACTTCAACTCTAAGTTCAGTTCAAATTATATAGACGAATCACTTCGCACGAAGTTCAGGTTCAGCTGGTAGATTCTATGCGTATTGTCACGTTCACCGTCTCGACACTTTTTGGCCAGTTGTAAAGCAATGTCTGACTATAGGCTTGGTCGACACCTCAGATGCCTGACGTTCCTCATATAAGATCTCTTATTGTTAGTAGATTATTCCTCTCGATTTATTTATTTTAGTCCCGAAGATTTTTAAGTTTGTTGTACTTTATTTTGATTGATCGAGATTGCAGAAATAATGACAGTATCAACAAAAGGCGAGCAGTTCACTGCGTTATTCAAAGCAAACGATATAATCTTGCAGAACGGGTAATTTCTTGCGGTTCCTAAACTTGGTCAGTTCCAGGGTAATTTATTTAACGTTATTCAACTACAAAGAATTTTTTATGAAAAAGACAGAATTGTGGATAACATTAAATATGTCTTCTGTTTTGAGATATAATTCAATAATATACTTTAATCTAGGGGTAGTTGGACAAGGATTCATTTATTGAACTATCCGTTTCTTGAGAGATGCTATGAGCTTTTACATTAATTAATTGCTTTAAAATTGTTACACTTCTCAATTGCTAAAATGCTGCAAATACGGGTATGCCCGAAAATACCGAACTTGCATGTCCTCCTTGCCTGACTTTGTACTGTAGATGAGCTTGCAAACACCAATAAAAGATACACGTGACAAATAGCGGGACTTTAACCCAAGCTGCTCGCTAAGCTCGACCAGTAACGACTAACGTTATCTACAAACGCGATTACCTTGCGTTCACGCAGCCGCGGTCTTTGAGTCATTTCGATGATTGCTCTTTACATCGGCAATTAAATGGTATTGTTGACACGCAATTTCCGGAGAATATCTAATCAATTTGTTCGCGAATTATCTGCAGTGCAGCCTTTGCATTCAACGATAATTGTGGTTACTTCGACGTCAATTTGATTTCCTACGATAAATTTTTAAGCGAAATTAAGGCCTGGCTTGAAATAATTTATTACCTATGGCTTGCAGGTACCATTTCTCGGGTAAAGTTTAAGAATTGATGGCCTAATAATCTTAAGAAAAACATGTCCGGAAAATGTGCGCAAATTATAATCTTGCATAATTATAATTAATTTAATGTTTATAATTTATTCAATGCCAAAAGGGTAAAATTTGCCGTGACGTCAAATCAAAAATTTCCACCTGCTTATTTCGCCTCATATTGGAGCGGGCCAATCTTGGCCGCGCTGTTAGTTTTCTTCAGCAGCCGCACCTCTCTAACGGAGAGTGAAGAGAAAAAGTATCCGCAGATAGTTATCGCTGGAACTGGGAAGCAGCGGATCGCTAGTAAGCCTACCTACCTTTGACTGACCTACCAAACTTTGTAATGTCTATAAATATCGATATATAATGTCCATATATTGTCTGTACTTGTAAATCGATACGCTTTTAGTTTATAGTCCTATGTTTGGCAGCGGATTCTCCATGAAATTTAAATATACCGTGTGGCCTTTGAAGATCCGTTGATCCATTTTGATTCATCCTCGTACGTTAGGGCCCTCTTGCAGAGACCCAGTAACTTAGTTGCATGCAGGGTAGTTCTCCCGCTACAATATGTTGCCAGAAGTGTACGGGTTCACCAGCTGTGCCCAATGCACTCTCCCACGAACCTCATTCGAGGCGACGAAGAAAAGGCCGTTTCCAGGTCATCACTGCATGACAATATTGTCCATAAATGGATAGAATAGAATAGAAGTGTCGGCACTGCAGAAATAGGCATATGGCCTGTTGCCGTTTCTTGTACTTTTCGTGACTTGATTCACAAGGGATCCGGCCTTTTGAACCCGATCTTTCCATAACTGACGATCGATTAAGATACCTGCTGGACTTGTTGAAAGGCTCGTATGTTTCAATTGCAAATAATACGCTTCAAACCTCCAGTACTTACAAAGCACTGAAGACAAGTTAGATTAAAAGAAATTTACATAAAGCACCTTGAGACTGCAAGTTCTGGTTCACTATACGCTTATTTTGAAAGTTCGTCACATATGTTGAGAACCTGCTTTCGAGCAAGAAAAACGGGGAAATTAAATTAAAAATTTTCTTAAAAAAATAAACGTGCTAAAGTGAAGAGTCAGTTCAATATGAAGACGAATAAAATTTGATGTGTTCGTAAATTAAATTTAATTAATGCTTTTAATTGACTGAATTTACGTACATTGCCCTAACTATAGGAAGCTAAAATTAAAAGAAAAATTTAACATCATGGCCAATGAAACAATTCCGATGAGTTTATTCAATCATTAATTAGCGGATTGCCGCAGGGATTCAATAGGAAAGTCATGTCACCTGCATGTCACTAGTTTCATGCATGATATTTTGTCGCAAGTATCAGAGATATTGATCGAGTTATTTTTTATTATACTTGTTTCTAGTCATCCCGGCCATGGCTGAAGTAGTATATGGTTGTAGCTATATCTAATCTGCAATGTATGTATGATACGAAGTAAAAGATTTAGGAAGGAAGTACAATATAATTTGATGTAATAAATCATGACTGGATGTTCGCATGTCGTTTGTCTTTTTTTGTATATATTAATTATGCTATGTTTAATAAAAAACCTTTTGATTAAACAATGGCTGACGGCTGGATTTTGTAGAAAAGTTTAATTTGCTGATTACAATATAAAAATTCTAAAGACTTCGGAGGCAATGGCTGTCCATAATTCGTGCTGAATAACCTGGTAATTATGACGCAGGAAACTCAGCATGATAATGACTAGTTCTACGAAAATTACTGCCTTAATGACTGCCCCACTAATGACGAAATTATGCAGAGTTATATCCATGCCCAGTGAACTAAAGAGACTATAACGACAGCCGCGATTCTAAACAATAATAACGCGGCTGTAAATTCTTCGGCCAATCAATGGCAGATTTTCGAAGAAATTTAACCCTGTCAGTTGCAGACGTGCTCGAAGCAACAACTTAAGCCTCGATTATAAATGTTAATGAACCATATCAGACGCAAAAGTGAAATAAATTTTTATTATAATAGAAGAATTTACGATTACTATCAGACTATCATAGAAATTACTTCGGAAATTTGATTATCAATGTATTTATGGACTCGAAGGAATTAACAGCCCATTGATCGTTACCTATTTTCCAAAGAATATTGTTAATCACAAACGTACAATCAAAAGTTGTGATCATTAAGAAATGCATGATCCCTGCGACAAGTTTTTATGACCTAAATGTGAACTTCATCGTCAGAGCTGTTTTTTGAAGATTATAATGGCACTCTAATGTTATGATAATGAATTTGGGTTTATAATTTTGGAGGGGTTAGCTCCAAGCCTACTAGTGCACTCCATGACGTTGTTCCACCTCAAACTTGCGACAGAAATCTATAAATCTAAGCAAGAAAAATACAAAATTTTATATATCTGTTTATCCATCAATTTTAAATTTGTCGTCAAAGTCCCAATCGTTGCTGCAGTCGGTAGCAGGAATTATTGACAAGTTTTGCGCCCCTCCAGGCGCAGGGTTTGACTGCACTCTGCAGCGCTTAAGTCAACTTGTACTGGAAAATATTTTCTAGCTTTCTCTTGTGAAGCGACTATTTATGTGTAGTATTCTGAGTAGTAATTATATCTTCGCTTAGAAGCAATGAAGAAAAATAACATCAATTATGTCACTCAGTTCCATTTCTCTCCTGAAGCAACAATTTGGGTAAATCACTTTTCCTGTTAAGTTTGTGTACTTACATACATTAAAATACGATTTTTCAAGTGTACGAATATTTATTTCCCCCCACTGTATATGGTATTGATGACACGCAATTTCCAGAGAATATATAATCAATTTGTTCGCGAATTATCTGCAGTGCAGCCTTTGTATTCAACGATAATTGTGGTTACTTCGACGTCAATTTGATTTCCTACGATAAAATTGTAAGCGAAATTAAGATCTGGCTTGAAATAAATTATTACCTATGGCTTGCAGGTACTATTTTTCGGTTAAAGTTTAAGCATTGATTGCCTAATAATCTTAAGAAAAACATGTTGGGAAAAAGTGCACAAATTATAGTCGTGCAGTGTTTATAATTTATTCAATGCCAAAAGGGTAAAATTTGCCGTGACTTCAAATGAAAAATTCCCAACTGATTTTTTAGCCTCACATGTTGCCAGAAGTGTACGGGTTCACCAGCTGTGCCCAATACACTCTCCCACGAACCTCATCCGAGGCGACGAAGAAAAGGCCGTTTCCAGCTCATCATTGCATGACAATATTGTCCATAAATGGATTGAATAGAATAGAAGTGTCGGCAGTGAAGAAATAGGCATATGGCCTGTAGTCTATTCTTGTACTTTTCGTGACTTGATTCCACAAGGGATCAGGCCTTTGGAACTCGATCTTTCCATAACTGACGATTGTTTGAGATAGCTTGATAGTACATGGTTGTTGACTTATTGAAAGGCTCGTATGATAAAATTGCAAATAATACGCTTCAAACCTCCAGTACTTACAAAGCACTGAAGACAAGTTAGATTAAAAGAAAGTTACATAAAGCACCTTAAGAGACTGTGGATTCTGGATCAGTATACGCTTATTTTGACAGACCGGCATATATGTTGAGAACCTGCTGTCGAGCAAGAAAAACGGAGAAATGAAAATATACATTTTCTTAACAAAATATACGTGCTAAAGTAAAGAGTCAGTTCGATATGAAGACGAATAAAATTTAAGGTGTTCATCAATTAAATTTAATTAATGTTTTTAATTGACTGAATATATGTACATGGCCCTAACTATAAGAAGCTGAAATTAAAAGAAAAATTTAACATCGTAGCCAATGAAACAATTCCAACGAGTTTATTCAATCATTAATTAGATTGACGCTAGAATTCAATAGGAAAGTCTTGTCACCTACATGTCATTAGTTTGATGCATGATATTTTGTCGCAGGTATCAGAGATATTCAGTTATTTTTTATTTTATTCGTTTCTAGTCATCCCGGCCATGGCTGAAGTAGTATATGGTTGTAGCTATATCTAATCTGCAATGTATGTATGATACGAAGTAAAAGATTTAGAAAGGAAGTTTAATATGATTTGATGTAATAAATCATGACTGGATGTTCGCATGTCGTTTGTCTTTTTAGCGCATTTTCTCATTTATGGAAAAATGCACTATTGTGCTCGCCATGTCCGTCTGTCTGTCCGTCCGTCCGTGACCTCAAGTTTTCGTCGACGAGAAAATGCGCTTTCTATTACTCACTGCAGTGAGTACTGAGGTATATTTTTTTTGTATAAATTCATTACGCTATGTATAATATAAAACCTTTTGATTAAACGATGGCTGAAGGCAGGATTTTGTAGAAAAGTTTAATTTGCTGATTATAATATAAAAATTCGAAGGACTTCGGAGGCAATGGCTGTCCATAATTCGTGCTGAATAACCTGGTAATTATGACGCAGGAAACTCAGCATGATAATGACTAGTTCTACGAAAATTACTGCCTTAATGACTGCCCCACTAATGACGAAATTATGCAGAGTTATATCCATGCCCAGTGAACTAAAGAGACTATAACGACAGCCGCGATTCTAAACAATAATAACGCGGCTGTAAATTCTTCGGCCAATCAATGGCAGATTTTCGAAGAAATTTAACCCTGTCAGTTGCAGACGTGCTCGAAGCAACAACTTAAGCCTCGATTATAAATGTTAATGAACCATATCAGACGCAAAAGTGAAATAAATTTTTATTATAATAGAAGAATTTACGATTACTATCAGACTATCATAGTAATTACTTCGGGAATTTAATTATCAATGTATTTATGGACCCGAAGGAATTAACAGCCCATTGATCGTTACCTATTTTCCAAAGAATATTGTTAATCACAAACGTACAATCAAAAGTTGTGATCATTAAGAAATGCATGATCCCTGCGACAAGTTTTTATGACCTAAATGTGAACTTCATCGTCAGAGCTGTTTTTTGAAGATTATAACGGCACTCTAATGTTATGATAATGAATTTGGGGTTATAACTTTGGAGGGGTTAGCTCCAAGCCTCCTATAGTTCACTCCATGACGTTTTTCCACCTCTAACTTGCGACAGAAATCTATAAATCTAAGCAAGAAAAATACAAAATTTTATATATCTGTTTATCCATCAATTTTAAATTTGTCGTCAAAGTCCCAATCGTTGCTGCAGTCGGTAGCAGGAATTATTGACAAGTTTTGCGCCCCTCCAGGCGCAGGGTTTGACTGCACTCTGCAGCGCTTAAGTCAACTTGTACTGGAAAATATTTTCTAGCTTTCTCTTGTGAAGCGACTATTTATGTGTAGTATTCTGAGTAGTAATTATATCTTCGCTTAGAAGCAATGAAGAAAAATAACATCAATTATGTCACTCAGTTCCATTTCTCTCCTGAAGCAACAATTTGGGTGCATGAAACTGATTAAGTTTAAATTAAAATTTCCTGAGAATTATGCGTGTAACACAGGAGTAATCAATGAGAGCTTAACGTTGCTACTTGCGCCGTAAAAATTATGCATTATAACACCAATAATAAAAACCTTCCTTATTGATTTGACGGTTTTGTACTGCTAAGTTCATCAGCAAATTACCACGCGCCACCCTACGTACATGACAACAGCTTAATGGGGGTGGCACGCAGCCCTTAACAGCTTAATGAGCTTAAATAATGTGTGCTCAGAATGATAATCTCTAAGATGAAATCACTCAGTGCTCCTGAATATCGTATTAAATTTTGCGAACTAAATAAAGAAATTTGAATGCAAAATGATGTGTGGTTAATTAATAATTAATGGATGGTCAGTTCACATCATATTCAACACGGAAATTGTGTATCTCTAGTTTGTAAGACTTTAAATTGTGCTATTTTGATTTCATGTCTAAAAATTTCCTAGTTAAATTAACTTAATTTAAATTTAAACTGTAGTCTGAAACTTACAATTGAACGCCAATCTTTCCATCAATAAAAGTAAAATATTCACTTTAGATTGTATCAGTTCACGGTAGGTATTGAAGATGCGCCTTTACCCTATATGCGAAGATGCGAACAGAGCCTATAAATTTAGAGCGTCAGTGAAACAAAAACAAAAGAATTTTTTATACATTTCTATCAAATCCGTTATACCTGAATCGGAATTCAGATCGAATCTAGGCCATGAAAAATGAATCAATATTTATAAAAACAAATTTGCCTCGAGTACATTATCATTTTAAGCATCATGAAGGTAAGATCTCGAGTACACGCAGTTCGTGAGCAAAGCAAGTAATGCTAAGAATTTGCTCACGTCAAACATAGACTGTTATTTACTGGTAGTGGGATTAAGAGCTCCAGCCTGACACTCGTATTCTACTGATGTCTGCAGCTATTGACATCTCATATCAATAAAAGTCAATATTTACTACTGGGCATCAAGCACATTGTAATAACTTGATCGGGTTCTTCACCAAGTCAGTTTGTAAAGGGTTTTCGTCGGAGTATCAATGAGGACTTGTTCCCACAAGCATTTATTCAAATACAGTTTATTTACAGCACAGATTAATAATAGGTTGAAATTAACATACGGGACACGCATCTGAATAGGCAGGAGGCTAACTAACCCGTCTCACACACTACCACCTTCGAGGTAACCTTCGGTCTTGACACTACATTATGGAAAACCCGCTATTTTGTTAGAAATAGTCTTTACACACATAAAAACGAGACTGATTCTCAAGCAGAATCGTCATAATTTTTAGAAGCAAAATGTTCCAAATATATGATGTAAAAACGCATCCATTTCCAATGAGTAATTCGATTCATTTCTCCTATAATTAAGTTGCGGCAGACGAACACATTGTTTCTGGCCGATCGGCAACCATCAACGCTGTCAAATTGGTTGCAAAACCTCCAGACATGTTGAACAGATCCTTGTCAGTCTCTGAGGTCAATTGTCAGCGAGCCAGAAATTCCTTGATGCGTAATGCTGACCGCATGGGCTGTGGTTTGGGAAGATAGCAGCGACTTCGCCCAGAGTGCTGCAACAAGGAAAAAGATTCAACAAACATTCAGGAAACAAAGAAATTGGTTTTCGCAAAATTTTTCTTTTTTTCTCCTACAAATTTTGGGTGCTTGCATGGCCACGGATAGAAACTTCCTTGGCTTCGACCCTGAGGCCCTATTTCGTCGCTCTTTTGGCCGCGGAAACGGTTCGAGATCTTCTTTAACAATCTCTCTATGGAGGTTTTAGGGAAGCACTACAGGTGCTCCTGAGGTATTACGGGTAGATCAGGAATGTCTTAGCGCAAAAGACGGACTTATGGGGATGAAGAAGAATTGGAAAGATTTTTACGCACTAACCTGAATTTCTTCAAATTATGGACATATTTGAAAAATTTTGTTGCATCCAATTATTATAATTTTCCAATGACTTCCTTCGACACTATTTTTAAGGAGGCTATAAATACCATGCAATTACTCATACGTAATTTTTGCAATAAAGTACCGCCGACGTGGCGACGATATCATCCAGCATGCAAATAATTCGAATAAACATGCATATATGCACACAAGTTAAAAATCTAGAGAAACACTTGTTTCTTCTCAACACTTTTGATAAAATTTATTTAAAGAATATGTATTCCATTGTGGTATTTTTAAAACAAAGTTTGTAAAAGATTTTGAGCCGCATCGTGTGTCCTCATTCAAGAGACACAACTCTTAGGTTACTTGGATATTTTATTCACGTCAAGGTTTTCACGTCATGATTTTCCTGTTAATTTTAGTCTCAAATTGTTTTTATAGACTCTTGCTGAAAGACGTATAGGCTTATCATTATTTAATCTGAACTTGATGGTATTATTTAAATTTTACATTCGGTAACTAGTGAGTTAGTCTTGATATTGACTCGTTTCTGAAATTCTGTATTCATCGTCCTTGAAAATTAATGATTAGAATTTGTTCAGAAAATTTACTTATATAAAATATCCATAAATAGATAAATTAATGACAAGAAGAATATTGAAATTGCTTAGATTATTTTACAAAATGGCCTACAGTGAAAATCGACGATTTCGATTGTGTTCGAGTAAGATTGAAAACATCAGGTCTGTTGAATACATAATCGTATACTCTCAGAATTAATTATTATGCTATTCATAAATTAGCTTTATTTAACTTCCTGTTTTGTTGCAGTATTTCCAAACTGACTTAATGTAATACAGTAACCGTAAAATACGGATGTACCTTCAATGATTACATGCAATTAATTTTAAAGTGTTTGTGAAAACCGCATTTTATAACGCTCAGTCTCCCGTCTTCTTGCAATCTATTCTGGAATGCAAATAGAGGCATCCGACGCAACGTTTAAGCCTCCTTAAAATTCACATCTGGAAAATTCGTGCAGCCGAGAGGGTTTGCAGCCCTGCATTCTGTGATATATATTCAGCTAAAGCAGTACTCGCTTCGCGGTAAAACATAAAGAACGCCGTGCAGTCTTGCGCATAATACAAGTTATAATCTGTAATTCAGGATTGTCGCTCGCAAAGAATGTTTCAGGACGAAAAATGGAGGCAGATGTCTGCCGTAAATTCTGTTGTGATGTGAGTTTCTTTCAACATGAGCAAGCATTAATTTTTCAAGTCCGTTTTGCTGACATGGTGACATTTTCGTCATTTTGTCCTTATTTGTTTGGTGGCTTGTTGACTTGTGCTCCGTTTTGGCCGTAAACATGACGCGATTGTATTAAATTCATAAATATTGATGTAGTTTTCTACCTATGCCAATGACATAGTTTCATTGTAAAAAATAATTCGGCCTTTATAAATTGGTAAACGCATCTGAAATTTGGCCTTTAATTAACTTCTTTTAACGCACCTCTTAGCAACAAATTTTACATAGAATGCATGAGAGGATCTTTGTGATGCAGGCCTTAAACCAAGTCACTTATCTGCATGGACATGAGGGATGAGTGTCCGAAGTGAGGGCTCGAGAGGGTCATGAAGAGGGCGCCGGTGCTTGCATGAGAGGGATTACGAGCAAGTCTATAATGCATAGTCGGATTCAGCCGTCATGCCGGGTTACGAAGACAAGTACTGACGACTATATATGTGGCGGTCTTGAAAGCAGCATAGCCTATTGATAAAGTGATGATCAGCATGCAGACAGCGGCTCTGAGATCAAAGCATTAACTTAGTACTTGCATTCGTTCGTTTTTTAGGGTTTAGACACTTTAGAATACCCCTTTAGCTCTCATTAGATGATTAGACGAATATTTCAGAGTAAGAGTTAACATGCGGTGTTATCTTCTCACGCTACGAGGTTATGCAGCTACCTTCTATATCGAGCAGTATTTGAATTGCTTATAATATCACCGGGAGAATAATTGAACTTAACATATAATGTTTAGTTAGAGGTAAGAGATAATTTGTAATTTAAATAGCTTAATTTCGTACCATCTCGAGTAACAATTATTAAAAAAATATATAGCACAGCTCGATCACATGATTATTTAAGTCTGGTCTTGCGTTCTGCACTACATTTATTCATGGTAAACATTTCTGCAAATTTTAAGCATACTCGGAGAATCTAACAGAATTTATCAAACACCTTTACTATATAACACTTAATCCTCTTGTAACAATACAACTGTCAGTAACTCTTTGTCCTGACGGCCCTGTTATGAAAAATTCGTAGAAAACACGAATAGAGTTAAAAATTTTTCTAAACATTCGTTTGACGAAAATCTGGTTTGAAAGTCCAACAAAATATTGCTGTCGATGAAATTGAATTTCAGAGAGCCAAATCATAGCATCCTTTTTCGTTATTCAAAAGTCAAAGCCTGCACCTTGATTACTTTGAGTCTATTTGTTGCTATATATATATATATATCGTCGTTGCATTCATGATCTATTTACTTCTTTAAACTTGTTTAACAAATTAATATTTAATGATTTTTCATTCTTGTTTTTGCATTTCCAGTGTTGATGGAAAGTGTTGGCCCCTTACAGAATTTAATTACTTAAGGAATTTTTCCGAACAATATTTGTACAGATTCATTTGGATTAAGAAAGAGAGTGAAAATGTATCGTTATTAGTCATTTGACCGCCTCGTGTTCTTGTGCAGCTTCGCCATTAAGAAAAAACTCGCAGGCGTGTTAAATTCGTTTCTCCGTAGAAGATTTTTACGTAGATTCATAAATAAATGGTCAAGGTGATGTTATTATATGGTTTTACTAATACTAATATGGTCATGTTACCGAACGTTCAAAGCTTTAGTTTAATTCGTGAGATGGCTTCATAAGGCTGAACGTGTGCAAGTCTCATACATAAATTCAAAGCTTGAAATTTAACAAACATCAAATTTTAATTATTAATCAGTACGGGGTTTGAAAATGTTCGTGTACGTATGTATTCACTCACGGTGCTGAAATTTTCATTAAAATTCCTATTCTGTTAGTCGATTCATCGTCAGCAATATGCTAAGGTAATATTGTGGGTTAACTGCATGAACCCGGAAACTAAATCTGCTAGATGCTTCAATTTGTCCTTGGTTCGTTGTTGGCGAAGCCGCTACGATAAGTCGAAGCTCAAGGGACTGATTTGGACTCAAATCGGGATGTTCGTCAGTCGCATAGACGATTATTCGTCCTAAAGGTCAGCATTGGAGTAAATTGAGGCTTAAACAAACACTTATTAATTAATGGTTTCAGAGAGTTTCAGCTTTGGTCGCATATAAGAGTTATCCAACGAACTTTATTTCAAGTCAACAGAGCAGCAGAATTGATAATCTCATTTATAACGAATTAGTCATGAATAGATTTTCCAATTAATGTGCAGTTTAATGATGCGTTTATACATGGATGCTTGCTTATTCTAAAATTAGCGACAGATGAAAAGCTTTTTCCAAACTAGCACGAGGTTGGATATTAGAATTATTTTAGCACGAACGTTTTAAGCAGATTTTTCAGGTAGCGTTTTATGCATGCTTGTATTTATGAGCGATGCGGCAGTCTGAAGAAAGTTTTATAATCAATTTTGATGGCAAGTAATCTCGTTATTTATCATGCTGAAATCTCATGTCCGATTGTTTCAAATCGGTATTAATTCGTCGGAAATCTGCAATAGAGGTTGATACTTAAATAAAGATTAGTTTTAATTTACTCCGTAATTGCAGTTTCAATGAAACTTAGTTACTTGTAATTTTTCACTGCAGAGAAATCGGTCCTTAAAAATTTCGCGTTTTGTTTCGAGTTGAAGTTGAGTTGCTGGCGTGGCAACGGCTCGCTCATTTATCAGCGATTCAATGATGGGAATAATGCTTATCTCCTCGTGTTAATTACTCTCCATATCGTATTTTATTTCGCAATGAACCATTGTAAGGCATTCACAATATAATAACTCACAACAGTGTTTAGGAATGGCTCAATTTTAAAGAAAGTCGCCCTATTTCCCATGGTAATGCTGTTTACTCACGTGAATGCTTGATCAACTTGATATGCGCAGGCATTATTGTTACAAGATTTGTCAACATTTACTCGGTGGGAAATGAATGTTTGTGTACATTTAAGAACACGAATATGATGGTTAGTATATCAGCTGACTTAAAATTTCACGCTGGAAATAACAGAAAATTTTGAAGAACATTTTTATATTAAATTATTCCAAGAAATGATTTAACGATCAATTCATAGAGTGAAAATGAAACAAAATTTTACTATATTGAATAATTTATTGTTTTAAAATATGATTTGTATGTTAAGGGTACTAAATGTGAAAGGCCCATTAATTTCTATTCAGTAAACATCGGTACTTTCTATCCGTAGGCTGGAGGTCTGCACGAGTTGTAAAGATGGCCAGCATATGAAAGCTGCTCTAAGCCTGACATATATAATATAATATATATTTGGCCATCAGGCATTGCACGATAATCATGTTGTTATTCAACGAGACGCGAATATTGTTCATTCGTTAGGTCAAAATATTTTAAGCATCATACCAAATGGTCATAATATTTTTCGCAATTTTAATTTTTCAAATATTTTTATCTCTCTTATAGTTGTACGGGGAGGCGGGATCACGATGAAAGCCGTCAAGCCTATCAATAATAATAATCCTGATTTGCGTTCAGTTTCCATGTGTTTTCAATAGGCAATAAGACCAAACATGGAGCGTTTTCTTTGAATAAATTTCATGAGTAATTTCTCCTATAAATTAGTTTGTAAATTTGACGCTCGGCGTCAAATTATTTTTAGAGATTTGGATTTGACTAGATTTCTAGTGATTTGGTAAATTTGACGCTCGGCGTTTAGCTGCAGTCTGCTATTTCCAAAAAATCATTATTGAATTCTCCGTTCAAATAACCCGTATATTTTTCGGAGCAATTCTTCGAATGAGCTTGGATGAAAGCCTTGTTCGTACTATTGCTTTATTGCCCAGCGTTCCGGAAAAACAACGGTATTTTTTACGTTTAGAAGGGCTTTTTATAATGAAGACCCACGGACCCTCGATTCATCGGATGCACGCTTGTTTTGTGCTTAAAAAACAAGTTACTAATTGGCCATGCTGCTCCCATTCAAAGAGTAACAACCTTTGCGCTAGAACAGTTTAACGAACCAACTATTTATAAAATGCGCTTTGATTTGAAAATGCAAAATGATTTGACGGAATATCCTAACCTTACAATTTGCCGGGAAAATCTACGATAAATAAAAAATTGAATACCTGATGAGTTGTGGAACTAAAATCATTCTGGCAAACAAGCAGTTGATTTGTTTCTTATAAAGGATGAATTTTTATAAGATTATTGTAAAGATTTCTAGACTCTCTGTTGAAAGTTTTTAAATGCATTCATTTATCCGGTCTAGGTACAGTATATAGTCCATACTTCAGTCGTCATGTCCGTTGTACGAATACGTAGCTACAAAACGATGTCATCGAATCCCGGTTTTCTCTCAATAAATTGATAAGTGCAGTCGAACATAATAACTGATTCAAATGTCGTGCTTAATGTATGAGCGTGCACATGTGTTGACAGGAGAGTGCAATGTCTTAATAAGCGTTTCTCTTACAGGAATCGTTCAGCAAGCATTAAAATGTATCCTAATTATTCCTCAACAGGGGACCACTATGAATAAATTATTAAAATATATACAGAATCTTATCAAAGAATTTCAAAGCATTTAGTCGGCGACTACCCTTTATTCTCCACAGCATATAACTGGAAGATACAAGCATATTTTTGCGTGTTTACGAGCCTTTCCTTTATGCGCTCTAACGCTGATAGAATTTTGTTGTTAAAATTGCTTGCGTTGTTGTTGTTAATTGCTTGCGTTTTTGTTAGGAGCAGCGCTTGTAAATTCAGATAATTAAAAAACTATGCGCCTGCCATAAGGAAATCCCTTCAACTTGAAACTAATTATTCGGTAAAAAGTTTTTCGGGAAAATTATAATTTTCTCATAACTTTTGGAAATACAGCTTACAACCATCTTTTTGGGCTAGTCTTAAAACTTGAAGGTCAAGTTCGCATGTTTTTTCGCATACAATACCGGCGACAAAATATCGTCTTGCCGATAATCGACAGGTGCGAGCGATATCTAGTACAGGCAATTCACCAGCGTCGGTCCTTTATATTGAGCTCGGCCCACCCTTGATACCGCGGCCGCCTCTTTGCAGCTTCTTCTGACCTCTTAAAAGATGGTAGTGTTTGGCGGCCATCCTTTAACACAACTCAACCATATTACTGTTGCCGGCCAAATAAACTGTGTCTCTGTGAATTCCAATCCAATAATTTAATTTGCGCTTCTGGTAAAATGATGATCATATCAAATATCATTATTATCAAGTGATTATCTACGAAATAGAAACGAATAGAATTATGTAATCATTTTTATATTACCGGTGTTCTTTAATAACATTGTGGGACAACTCCACGATGAAGACATGATCGTCAGAATATTACCGTTATACTGTCATTATCATGATAATGCAAGAGTTATGAAGACGTGGCCACGAAAATAATACAAAACAACACTTATTGGGACGATGAAACATGCAGTCTGCGAAGAGAAACTCAATTAAAACTCCTTAACAATTAAAGTTTGCTCGTTAATTTGCGCTAAAGAGTTCATGACTTTTGCTCGCTCGTTTCCTGATTTTTGTCGAGACTTCCCAAACTTGAGCCAAAAACTCCAGGCCTGATTATTTATTATTTTTTATTTGTGTCGTCCTGCGGGGAGAAGCAACTGTGCTTGCGAATTGATATACAGACGACTTACGATTAAAGGAAATCAATTACGATTACCAAACAAGGAATCGAGAAAAGTAACGCATTATTTTGCACGTTTTATTGAAATGCCAGTGGCGACGGAAGCAATTACTTGAAAATTTTTAATTATTATGTAGGTCAGTAGTAACAGTTGTTGGAAGAACATTAATAACAACAATTAATGATAATAACAATATTTACACAAGATCGACTCGTGTGTATGATTTTGTCAAATTGTTCACTAAGAATTTTTTATTCATAGCAATGCAAGAGACCGGTGACAATAATCAATATCAATCAATATCAATAATTACATGAATAATCATGTAATCAATAATTACATGAAATTTAGCTAATTTTCAGTCTAGTGGAGACTGCCATTACATGTTCTTACAATGCAACTAAGGCTCAGCTTCGGATTCTCTGAGCTCTCATTTCATGTAAAATTCTCAGAGCTCGAGTGGCTTGCCGTGCATTCCTCGCTAAATTACCAGCACTGAAGTGAGGTTTTGCGATCTCAGCCAACCGTTGGGGCAAATGTTTGCCTTGAATCTGAACATTTCGTCGACCTGAAATTCAACTGGTCACATGAAAGAAGGAAAAGTTCTAACGGACACTGACTCTGATGATGGTTTCTTTCAACTAAAGTACTAGAACAGAAGAGTTTCATTGAGAAAGGAAATTACTCCCAGCAAAGTAGCCTTGGAAATTGAAGAACCATGAGGTTTGAAGTTATATATCACTTATCTCTCAGGGCGCTCAAATTTTATCTGAATTGGGGCTATACGCGTTATTTATAATTCTCAATTAACTAACCACTGCGAAATCGAGATTTTTTTATAGGATTTTTAAAGATTCCAGTCGTGGCGCAAACGGAACGAAGCGACATCAAACTTTAGGTTCCTGATTCTAATGAAGGTTTTAATGAATACGAACAAGGACGTTGGTAGCAGCATAGTTGAACTAGTAAAAGGTTGACCCAAGAGAAGCTCATTTTTGCAGATGTAGTTTGTTGTTCGCTTGTAGTTTGTTTCGGTGATCGCGTCACGGATCACCGAAATGCGATCAAATTAACTAGTCAACCGATCCGTCATGAGAATGAAGAGATTGTTTTCGTTTCTCGATCTGAGTGACGTAACAAGAAAGCTGAACTAAAAGGCGAAAATTCGCATGGGTCAACCTTAAATAGTTCAACCATGGGTAGCAGCGTTTGTGATAGCATCTGCACGTCGCAGCTCGTGCATGCATATACCCCCTGCCTGCAGGCGCTGCCTTAAGATGCCCGGTCACCTACAGTCATCCTGGAACAGCCTCATTGTCCTGTTCCGGTGCCTCAAGGTGCCCGGTCACCTACAGTCATCCTGGAACAGCCTCATTATCCTGTTCTGGTGCCTCAAGGTGCCCGGTCACCTGCAGTCACACTGGAAGAGCCTCATTATCCTGTTCCGATGCCTCAAGGTGCCCGGTCACCTACAGTCATCCTGGAACAGCCTCATTATCCTGTTCCGGTGCCTCAAGGTGCCCGGTCACCTGCAGTCATCCTGGAACAGCCTCAGGCACCTTGAGGCACCGGAACAGGATAATGAGCTGTAAACTTTAGCCTTGGAGCCTCGTCAGCCAGGCAGAGTAACGAAGTCAAGTGCTGGAGGAGTTGAGTTGTCCGATGGGAACCGNCGTCAGCCAGGCAGAGTAACGAAGTCAAGTGCTGGAGGAGTTGAGTTGTCCGATGGGAACCGAGTTTTGAACTTTGCATGGATTTTTAGAGGCACGCGGTGCTAACTTATTTTACTTGCTTCACTAATAATCTCTAAGAAGATACTAATCTCATACGAACTCTTCGGAAACTGTTAAAGTTGAGCTGCGATTTGATTTAAATTTTCCATGCTGAAGTTGAAACATAAATTGATTCGATTAACGGCAAGAAGCTGAATGCAAAATGAGTACGTGTGAACAGCTTCCAAACAGCCGATTCTCATTATTAACGATAAATATTTCCTTGTAAATTGTTGTCAATTTTACATTTGTAATCGCATGGTCAGTTAGATAATCTCAGTAAAAACTAACTTGCAAACAATTATTGTGAAAAATAATAATAAGATGCGCTAGGAGACACAATTAATGGGTTTATGAAAATACTCACGGTGAACAAATGACGAGTCTTTTAGGCACTATAATGTCTAGCTGGCAAATTGCATGTTTGCTATAGGCAACATAAAGACCGTTTTAACCTCAATTACGCAGTGTACCGTCGTGTGTACTGTGCTGCCTATAAACTGCTGGTATGGATATAATTTGTAATGGACGATGTAAGAAGAATCTGACATAACCAGCTTATACGAACAAGCCTCAGCTTTGACATGGTCACAGTTGAGTGACAATCCATGCTTAATGAACGCCATTTGTCATTCAAACCACACTTTAAACTATTCAAACCATGATGCTTATAGAAAAAATTCGTAATTTTCAAACATAATTCTAGTTCAGCTCTCATACTTACATCGTTGATACAAGATGGAAAATCTCATGCATTTTCAAGCGTCATTTTCCTTCACACTGAAACGCACTGTTGAAATAAGGCCCAGCAATTGGCCAGCAGTCGCATACGCAGCATTTCACAGTTCATTGCAGAACATCGAACTGATCATATCACAGGCATGATCAAGATCCGATTCTATCTCCAATTAATGTTGAATTTAAACTTAAAGACTATCACTAGAAGGACAAATATTTTAATTTGTATCGTAATTTAAATTTAGATTTAACCATAAATTTCTATAACATTACCGTAGATTATCATCAACTTTTCATCGAAACCATTATCAACTTTGCCGCTTCTTGGCATGGAAATCTCAATGCAACGAACGTTCTCGTATTAGCTGAACAACAAAAACTTATATTTCTCAGCCTCACATTTCCTTTTTAGTAAAATTGTCCTTCAGTCCAGTTTGCAGAATAGTGAAGTTATTTGTCTGCTTAGGAAATGAACCTAGGCAGCTTTCATGGAGATCTACTTGCATGTTTGCTGTTCTGAGACGCTACGGTAAACCAACACAGCATTAGCGATGTTGCCATCCCCTCTTCTTGGGAGTGGAGGCTCAGTGGACTTTAATGTCTTAAGCAAACGTTTGGTTTGCGGCAGAGTTTTTTTTTTCCGAGGATACCAATTTTCATAATAAAATGGTTCTAAGTAAATGGATGTCAAAATAGTCGAAAGAGTTTTCGAAAAGATTTTTTGATCCGCTTATTGTTCACAACATTGGTACGAACATATTTCGATTCTGCACGGTTCGAATTAATCAAAAATGTTGAGTTCAAGGAATTGTGTGTTCCAACTTTTTCAGGCACTATCACCCATGTTGACTCAAAACCAAATAATATTGAATGAGAGCCAACATGAGACACAGAGCTGTAAAAAAGTCCTTGTTCAGGGAAATGCGCTGAAGGCTTCTTGATCGATGACAAGAAACTATTAATTGTTCATGTATAGCTTTGATATTCGCCGATGAATTTATCAATGCTTTCTAAGGCCATATTCAACTCGCAAATCAACCTTGGAAAAACCACATTAATTAAATAAAATATGTCTGCAACCAGATATACTCCTAGCTGCTCAATTTTGTTCCGTCGTGAGAAAAGTTTGCGTAGGGCAAACTACCAAAATTTCAAGTCAGGGATCTCAGTATAGGGAACTATATCATGATCCGAAACAATTAAATATCCAGGCCTACTCATTTAGACCGATAAGAAATTTGACGAATATCCATCTTGACTCCGCGCAGAACATTGCTTGGTTAAGTTGGTATTAGAAGACAGGAGAACTGCGCAAAATTTAGGGTTAGTTGCCTTCTTTCTAAGTGAAAAACTGAATATACACAAACAGGATTCATTTGGTCATGTCAAGGAATTCTAGTCGGCGATTAAGAGGAAAACTGACATAACAGAATTCTACGCAGATTTGCATCAATTGGCAGCATGCAAAAAGAAGATATAGCGGCAAAACATAAATCTAGCTATAGTCTCCTTGCCAGAAAGAAAAACTGAAAAAGTGAGACACTGCAAAGGCGACAGTCCTATTGTCTGTCAGCTATTGAGTGAGATTCCGCTCCCCTTTATTGACGCCATAAAAAAAATCCTTAGTTCATATCATGACCGACATGACACCCTGAGCTTAGGATAATTTCTTGCAAATGAAGGCAGGGAGTTGAGAATGAATTACAGCCTTTACAGCGAGACTTAAAGCATGGAAACCGGCTCAACAAGTCTAGGGAGGTCGATTTTTGTTTTCCTCACCCAGTTGTAGATGTACTGCAAAATTCTTTTTTGTTATTAAGCTAATTAAGTCTTGAGTTACTCGATCTTAACCTTTTGCCTTTCGATGCCTTAAAAGTCGTCGATGTTTCGGGTCTGGAAATCAGAGTTATCAGTAGTTGACAATTGGTGAAAATTGTGTTTGTTGTGAAATTGTTTTATTTCAAAAATGTCGAGCTAAGTTACTGATGAATTTATGGAACTCTTTATTTTGCGTGTGCTCGTCTTGTATTGTGCAATTTCAATGTCGTGATGACCATAATGCACCATATCTATTCCTCTAATCAACCCAGCCCCTTCCTGATGGTGGTGATGGTGGTAGCTGATGCTGGGTGTCAAGGGGGATGATGTGGTTCATTAATAACCACTAAATTGGTGCTGCCAGGTGGTGAAGATGCAGGTGGTGGAGTTGTGCACAAAATAATAAGCTCAATTTTATTTAATTTTTGGCAGCGCCATCCGAGGCGTGCTGTTAAATAAAGATGCTACTTCTGGAAAAATTATTTATAAACGAAGCACAGGCGACGAACAAAAGCCTTATATATAGTCTCCTGCTCTTCTGGAGCATCGAGTTCTAGCTTCAAACGAAGAAGTTGAAAAATAACACTATGACGCAATTGCACCAAGTCTGAGTGTATAATCTCTGATATAACAAGCTATTCTCTTAGTTATTTATCTATTAAAATATAAATATTTATTCACATTTCCATGCACTNGTTTTATGGACGACAATAAAAGCCTGGTCTGCTAAAATGACGATAATTTTAAAGCCAGTGTGTTTATTTAGATCGTATAAAGCGAGGGCACGAAAGTGAGGCACGGTTATTGTCGTAAATCGAATAAGATAGCGGCCCCCTGCCGGCCATTATCTAATTTGTGGCGCACGGTTCAGCATCCCGTATATAGGACCTGTCTCTTATACACATCTAGATGTGTATAAGAGACAGGTGTAGACGCAGAGATTACACTGCGGGAATATAAACGTATTGCACATAATCATTAAACGGAACTCCTTTGTCGCTGATATTCAGTAAAATTTAAAATGAAACGTCAGCAGGCGTCGCTACTTTATATAAAAAAACTTATAAATAAATAAATGATAAAAATATTTATTTATTTTATGTATTTAATTATAAAATTAGAAACAAGGTTAAGTTCTTCACGGACAAAATTTTCGAAAATATTGATTAAAAATATGATCTGACAAACTTTCGTATAGCTCAAATTTTTAACGGCCAAGATTTTGGAGCGGACCAGATTCCGACGCGGTCAAATTCTGTTTCTTTGTTTCAGAAGTTAAAAAGATTATAGCCCTCAACTGAGCCCTCACCTCCAATTTACTCGTAAAAATGGCTATAGCGAACGTCGGAGATACTTATTCTTTCTCCGCAATCAGCTGGATTCCAATCATTAGTTACAGCTAGAAGGATTGAAAGTTTGTTCGTTAGAGCGTGAGTGCTAAATACTACAAGATGCTAATTAATGTAGGCGCGAATAAATTCACTTTCAAGTCCGTAAAATTTATTACTGCAATCTTTATTACGTGATTACCTGGAGCAAAACAGTTCATTTACATTTCATTTAGGAATCAAGCTACCTAATATTTCTATGCATTCATTTTCAATTTTCATAAGTGCTCAAACTATATTATAATAGAATTGATAAATTAATACTTATAAATATTTCTTATTTAGGAAGCAAAAACAAATTTTGAAAGTTTTTTGTTTGCTGCCACTCATCACTCGGACATACAACGAGTATTTGAAATGCTAGGTGAATAGAATACAAGGAAACGTTCTAGCCCTTGCGTTGCGCTCAGCACATGACACAGCACATCTAATCCAGCATGGCATCATTATATTTAACATAAAATTTATTTCTCCATAATTTCACGGTTTATTATTTACAATCTCAACAATTTACGTAACCTCTAGCGTATCAGAACAGCTTTATTTTCTGAAGCTGCTCACTGAGTCACCGGCACCAACACATGCTTAGCACTTGGGTGTAGCAGCCAAAAGCTAGCAACTGCATGGCGGTTTATCCTGCCTAACTAATTAAGTGTGCCAAGAAATATTTACCTTCTCATTGGAACCGTTCTTAAAAAACGCTTCTTTTCTTCGCAACACACAGGCTGCAGGAGAAGCAAATCGGCGCAGTACATCTTGGCAGCAATATGGGCTTTAAACATGTGTGTTGTGCGCTAATGATGCTCAAGTTGTCTTGATTATATAATTAGATGATCATTACTTCATGAAGTGTGGGATGGTTCTATATCGTTGCACGTCTGTCGTCTTTTGTTTGCCCAGGTTCGCGCGGTTAACATGCGAAAATAGTTGCATTCCCTCCGGGTTCTTTTCAATGATGAGCGTTGGGAGTGACTGCGATCTCGTGTCACGTGAATTATTTTAAAAATTCTGTCTGTAATTTTATTTGTATGCATTGCTGAATCTCGGTCCCATCTTTATTAGATTGCTGCAGCGGTGCCGTTCATATTTCTTTGAGTGGCGGTTAAGCCTTTGTTCGTGATACGGTACATTACCTGATGACCTTATAGTTGGGAATTTTATTCTGTTGATTTGCATAACTTTCAACGTGTTAGCGTTGGATGGACTGGCTTACACCCCACGGTCGAATTTTACTTCGTGACAAGGCTAGCTTAGTTGCGACGTTTAACATATTTTGTATATTTAATGCTCGTTCCAGCTGGACGTGGGCACCAGATTTACCGCTTCTTTCATGGTAATCTTCACTTTGAATGAGACACTGAAAATTCCCGATGGACTGAAAATTTTGAAGAACACAAACTTCATGTGGGAGGAAGCCCAAGTTTTGTCTAGTAAACGAGTTTCCGCTAATCGAGAATACACCTGTAGACCAATTAACGTTTATTTTTAAAGTAAATACCTATCTATTCACAATTTCTAGTGGATAAGAACTAAAGGCTGCATTCAAACTAGGCTTCTCTTTAAAAATATACATGGATCCCAAATTACGCAGATCGTATGCACAGAACTAGAAGCTAAACATCCCAGCAAATGTTGAGATATTTATAAGATATTTATGACAACTAATCAACAGTTGCGCAATGGCATCAGACCAATTAATGTTTATCTTAATCTGATACGCGAAGGTTGTTGAAGCTTCCAATCAAGTTTTGTACCTTTAGATACTAGAAAATTTATCACTATCACGTCAAATACTGACGGACAGCATATGTATTTTGGTAGCTCTCCCACAACAGTTTTGACTTACAGCAATGGATTGCAGATTCCTAAGCGCACGGTAACTTGCAATGTAGAATAAAAGAAAGAAAAAATCGACCCAAACAAGCGCTGCAAAAGATATTTATCTCCCTCTGCATCAACCAACAGGTGAAAAAATTTATCAATAATTTTTATTGTTTTGCTAGCAGAATAGAGGTACTGTAAGAATGTCCTCAATTTAAAAAGTCGAAATTTCATATGTATTACATATTTGGGATTATACCTAACAAGATTGAGCAGTAACCGAGGCTCCAATTTATTATAACGAATCAATTATTAATAGCACTAGATTGCTTGAATCCCAGATTCACTAGAAATTTGACAGCGAACTGGGCAGTTACTATTACCCCCTCCTCATTCGGCTGTGCGCACTCACTCCTAACAGGCGTGAGTGCATTTTTATAGAGAAGCCTAGTTTGAATGCAGCCTTTAGTTCATATCCACTAGAAATTGTGAATAGATAGGTATTTACTTTATTACTCTGCCTTTTGCCTCTAAATTTAGGTTTTTAACTTCAGTATTTTTTCTTTCGAATCCGAACTTTATTAACTTCTGATTGTAGTTATGTTCTAAATTTTTCAAACTGACGAAGAAGCAGTACTCAGAAACGTTTTCAAAGGAGATATTTTGAATTGTTGTGGAGTTTTCTTCGCTTATACATTTGTAAAATCGAATCAATATATGGAAGATACCTTTAGTGCGCATTGCACATGAAAGTAAGATTAATTCAGAGGTACTTAAAATCTGTTTAGCATTCATCCTCATTCACCAGTCCAATGTTGGAAAATCAGAGGTGTTCTCATTATTCATTGATAAAATTATTGTGCTACAAACTTGTTGCTATCGTCTGCGTTTCTGCTTCCCTCGTGCAATGTGTTTTATGGACGACAATAAAAGCCTGGTCTGCTGAAATGACGATAATTTTAAAGCCAGTGTGTTTATTTAGATCGTATAAAGCGAGGGAAAGTAAGTTACGGTTATTGTCGTAAATCGAATAAGATAGCGGCCCCCTGCCGGCCATTATCTAATTTGTGGCGCACGGTTCAGCATCCCGTATATAGGACCGAGCGTGCCTGGGTCTTGATTGTAGTTTTAGGGCCAAGACAAACTGGGTGGGATGTTCGGCAGCTCGGCCTGATGGCACCGGCCAAATTGTTGCATAATTGTTCTATGTAATCGCGCCGAAAGGCATGCCAACACCTGCTAAACTGTTGCGCCATGGGACTATAGATGTAGGCTTTTTGAGGCATGCCAACACCTGCTAAACTGTTGCGCCATGGGACTATAGATGTAGGCTTTTTGAGGCATGCCAACACCTGCTAAACTGTTGCGCCATGGGACTATAGATGTAGGCCTTTTGAGGCATGCCAACACCTGCTATACTGTGGCGCTATGGGACTATAGATGTAGGCTTTTTGAGGCATGCCAACACCTGCCAAACTGTTGCGCCATGGGACTATAGATGTAGGCCTTTTGAGGCATTCCAACGCCTTCTAAACTGTTGCGCCATGGGACTATAGATGTAGGCCTTTTGAGGCTTGCCAACACCTGCTGTACTGTTGCGCCTTGGGGCTTTATATGTAGGCTTTTTGAGGCATGCCAACACCTGCTAAACTGTTGCGCCATGGGACTATAGATGTAGGCCTTTTGAGGCATGCCAACGCCTGCTAAACTGTTGCGCCATTGGACTATAGATGTAGGCCTTTTGAGGCATGCCAACACCTGCTAAACTGCTGCGCTGTAGGACTAGATGTAGGCCTTTTGAGGCTTGCCAACACCTGCTGTACTGTTGCGCAATGGGGCTTTATATGCAGGCTTTTTGTGGCATGCCAACACCTGCTAAACTGTCGTTCTGGTGTCCTAGATGGTGGCCTAGCGTGGCATATAAACATCCCAGCAACTGTTGAGATTTTTAAAAGATATTTACAACAACTAATCAACAGCTGCGCAATGGCATCAGATGCAGACATAGTGAGACATGCCAACACCTGTTCAACTATTAATTGCTGCATGCTCGTGGGCATCCGCCTAAAGTTGCGCGGCTAACGTATCTAATAACCCAAAGATGCATGCCAGCATCTGCAAAAATTTGGTTGATTCTCTGAGATAAATATCTTGAGTCAAGTAAACACTTGCCTGCCTGTTACAAGATTGACTCACATTATTTCCTAAAGTGGCATGCAAACATCTGCAGATATGTTTCGTGATTGACTGGGCTAATAACCTAGAATGCCGTTGTCCATAGTTCGCATATTGTTTTAGAATCGCTGCACGCAAGTACCCGAGTGCAAAAGGTTATAACAAAACGTGACAATCGGCTAAAAAATGCAATAATTGTTTAGCAGTTGTTATGGCGGATGAACGTGAAAAGACATCATGCATGCGTCTGCTGCGTTATTGCTCGATTGTTTACAGAAAATGTATTTATACTTTTTATGATATCAATAATTTATTCAAGGCCCGTACTTTTTATCTCAATGAGAGAAATCACACGAATTACGCTATAAAAGAAACAGAATCATAAAGTCTTCTGCTTATCTAGTAGCAAAGCAATCTAAGCCTTGAACTATTTATATGGAAAAAATACCGAAATGTTTTCAACCAAGCAAATAACGATAGCTGAACTCAAGTTTCAAGGAGGTGTATACACACTTCAAACTTTCTCAGTTCCAGCATTATTGCTTTTCATGGCACTAGAGACCGAAGAAATGTGTTCACGTCCCTGAAGATTCAAGCAGGATTATGGATGAATATTCAGCGGCCCGCTGTTGGCTGTGTGTAAAATGACATATTTGATAGAGTTTTCGACTGTTGAACATTGTAGTTTTTATCCTTTTATCCTTTTTTATTTCTGCCATTGTTGTTGTACTTACTTTTAAACTTCTTCCTTATTACCTCAACAAGTAACGTGAACTCAAAGTTCTGTTTTACCACACGTCACGATAATCTTTTCATGGGACAAATAATCATAATAAATTTAAATNCGTTGCATCTGTCTCTTATACACATCTAGATGTGTATAAGAGACAGGTTCAGCATCCCGTATATAGGACCGAGCGTGCCTGGGTCTTGATTGTAGTTTTAGGGCCAAGACAAACTGGGTGGGATGTTCGGCAGCTCGGCCTGATGGCACCGGCCAAATTGTTGCATAATTGCTCCATGTAATCGCGCCGAAAGGCATGCCAACACCTGCTAAACTGTTGCGCCATGGGACTATAGATGTAGGCCTTTTGAGGCATGCCAACACCTGCTATACTGTGGCGCTATGGGACTATAGATGTAGGCTTTTTGAGGCATGCCAACACCTGTTAAACTGTTGCGCCATGGGACTATAGATGTAGGCTTTTTGAGGCATGTAAACACCTGCTAAACTGTTGCGCCATGGGACTATAGATGTCGGCTTTTTCAGGCATGCCAACACCTGCTCAACTATCGCGCCATGGGACTAGATATAGGCCTTTTGAGGCATGCCAACACCTGCTCAACAATTGCTGCATGCTCGTGGGGCATCAGATTAAAGTTGCGCGGCTAACGTCTCTAATTACCCAGAGAGGCATGTCAGCATCTGTCAAAATTTTGTTGATTCTCTGATATGAATATCTCGAGTCAAGTAAACACTTGCCTGCCTGTTACAAGATTTACTCACGTTATTTTCTAGAGTGGCATGCAAACATCTGCAGAAATGTTTCGTGATTGACTGGGCTAATAACCTAGAATGCCGTTGTCCATAGTTGTCTCTTATACACATCTAGATGTGTATAAGAGACAGCCCCAGACGTGCGCGTCAGAGGCTGCGTCGATTGCCTTGCGCCGGTTGTGCTTCATGAGAGGCTGGTCGTAGTATTCTCTGGACAGTACTTTGTTGTACGGATTGTATCTGATGAAAACAAACATTCAACAGGTAACTTCTCCGCCAGGTCAGTTGCTTGAGAGTATGTGATTTGAAACGATTAGATTAAGCTCGTAATGATTTGGTAAGTAAATTATGCATGAAATCGCAATAATTTTAGCATATTTTCATCATCAAATTCACACGAGGAAAGAAACCGACGCTCGGTTGAACGGTTGAATTTCATGCGGCAAAATTTTTTTAAATGATGGATAAGCATACCGG